>NW_008592717.1:0-85461 GCF_000691845.1 Merops nubicus
AAATCCGTGTCAAAAATTAAGCATAAAGGCAAGTTAAAAACGTGTGGTATAAAGTCTGCTGCACTGAAGTGAGCTGCATTGGTCTGGGAGCCTGTGATCAGAAGACCAAAGGGGCTGGGGCTTGTGGGCTTTTAGTTTCATTGTGTCAGTCTTATGCCTCTTCAGCATTATCACAGTGGAATTGGAATAAAGCAAACATGGTATGAGAGGGAAAGGTTAGAATTCAGCTTCCACTTTACAGGTACTGTCTTTCTCCTCCACCTTTCTTTAGATATTATCTTTCAGATAGACATTTTTGAGGACTGTACCCTTACAAAATTGGTATTTTGAAAAGAAAGCTTTTACACTTCATGCCAGTGACATTCAAATGATATTTTTTTATTTATTTTCTCCTTCTGCAACTATCTTTATCTCAGAAGGAATGCTAAATAGAGTTCTACTAAATGTATCCTTGAAAGCTACCATTAATCTGAAAACTAAGAATCTCAGCCTGCATGGCTTGTGTGCATGAGATACCTGCTGTGAACACTTGGAACGAACACATGAGAGTTCACTGTAGTTCCTAGGCTAGTACTGTGGAACAGCATTTGTAAAAGTAATGCAGGTTTTATGAGGAGAGATTGTAATGCAGAATGGTGCAGTATAGGAAATGAACTAACAAATTATATATAAATTAAATGAAGCATAAACTAAATACACGTGTAGTTTCAGTGAGCTGGTGTTTGGAAATATATATTCTATCTGACATCTGTTGATCTTATACGTGATGATTTCTATGTTTAAATCCCAAGGAGATATTTGTGTTTGTACCACAGTAACTTATTTTAACTTTTTCTTCAGTGGGAACAAAGAAGATATAGGCTGTTTTCTAATATCTGCATAGTCTGTTGATTTGTTCCTGTGGCATACCTGATACTGTGGGAAAGAAAAATAACGTTCTGTTGTGCACACGTTGACTCATTTATTTAAAAAAAAAATGTAAAATCAAGTAAGTCTTTAACTGAAAATGCTCAAGAAACCTAATTCTAGAGTCCTTTATTCTTATCTTCCTCCATGCTCAAAACTGCCATCAGGACCTAAGGAAGTGATGTCTAGTTTTAGAATTAATCAGCTGTTTTGTTTCTCAATATTTTGCTAGGTTTTTAGCTGTCCTGTGCTAGAGCACAAATACCACCAACACGAACCATTTTTTAAAACAGGGTGATAGTTTACAGAAAAATAGATTTTGGCATCTGTATGGTTTAGGAGAAGTGTTCAAGTGTAGTATCTATTAGCATTTCAATAATCTGAATTTTACACCTTTGCTCACATGCCTTTTACTTCTAAACTCCCCCCAGCATCCTCCACCCCAAAACCGTTCATGAAGTTTGTTCTTAAAATAGCAGTTCTGTCTGGGATACCTAATTGCTGGGTTTCTGTTGTCGTTCCTGCCTCAGTGAGCTGGTTGAAAGCAGACATGGAAAGAGCAGCCCGTGTGTCCCTGTGTTCAATAGATGCCTGTGTTCCCCCTCTGGGACTCTCACAGCCTTCACCAGCCTGTGGCTGAGGGACTCAGCTCCCTCTTTTAGCTACGCTGCATTTAGACCTCTTACAAGCAGCAGAGATTCAGTTGATGGTGACCATAAAATGGCTCCATTTCTTTTGGAGCTGAACGATTTATTTATTTATTGCTTCAATATTTATTTACTGCCAGTATCAAAGACAAGATTGTACTTATGGCCTTTTCATCTTCTCCCAGGCGTTGCCTGCACACTTTGCTGGCCCTGCACAGAAATATTTCCCCCCTCTGAGTGCACTTGCTGACTGGAACTCAATCCTCACAGGCAAACTGCAATGCTACTGGTACAATGTCATAATATTTCATAGGTCATTTATAAATACTATTGCCATGGCAAATAAATTTCTCCAGAGTACTTAGTCTACCACTAATAAATAGTTTATTTAAGCTTGTAAGAATGGTGACATTTCACTTTGAATAACTTTGGCCTCTTAAAAACTGTTAATGCAGAGAGGAAAAGAGGAAAAATAAACTGGAAAATATATGCAATGATCTTTTGATATTTTTTCTTTCCTATATTTTGGCTTGCTTAAATGGGCCCTCTTGTCAGGCTGCATGTCTCTGTGTGAAGCAAGTTGCTGGGGTTGTTTAATGTGTATTATTTAACATCTCATTTAGGGTATCATTCCCTCTTTTTTTCTCTTTCATACCTGCATACAGCTGAACTCGTGTTTGAGCAGTTTTCCTCTCAGTTCAACAGTAGTAACTTAAATCCCTTTTGCCACCCTTCCCTTTTGGGATAAGAACTGTGGGTGTGGTAGTGATGTTTTGTTTGTTCATGATTTGATGTTTTGGGGTTGGTTTCAATTGATCATTATTGTTTATCTAGCTCTTTGGTTAAAAAGGTTGGGGATCAGTTGGATTTTTTAATAGTGATATGGAGACAGAGACCAGAAGGTGGTAAGGTTTTACTGCCATCCTTATAACAATATTAAACTTCTGTGAGAAATATTAAAGAAAAGAAGCACTGTATCTATCTTTTGGGAAACATATAACCTACTAACAAGGCCTTGAGGGAGGCAGGGGGCTGTAGAGGGGGCATGTGGCTGCCAGTGCTGCATTTTGGACAATAGAGGTTTCTAGGTTGAGATTTTGTGATGAGGTTTGTTGTGGTGTTTTTTTGCCAGCTCAGCAAATGTGTTAACTCTCAACTCTTTCCATACAACAACTGAATTCATGTCAAGAATAGATGCCAAAATATTCTTTCATGTGCTTCCCATAAAATATGTCATTTTGTGATGTCTCAGGAGGAGATATAAGGCAGTTGATTTTATCTGAGCATGTGTGGGAACATTACATTGCTATTGCTGTCATCTAATATGGGAAAAAAAAAAAGTTCCATTGAAACTCTCCAGTGATTTTTGAAAACAATACTGTTATAAAACAACAGTACCTGCAGCTCTAAGGATGGTTAATACCTTTTCTGACAAAAGACTCCATCCCAGTCTCTACAAGATGACAAGCCATGACCAGGCACTCTCCAGAAACTCTGGGAACAGGCAGGGGAAAAAACTCAGCAAATTCCAAAGAGATACATGAAGGGCAACATTTTTAATGAATGGAGTCAGCTGGAGCTTGGTCAAAGACTTCTGGTGTTAAAAGCCTGGAAAATTTTGTACATACCTCAACCAAATCCCGCATAAGACTAGAGGGAAGGGAAACAAGTCTCCCATGTGCCCTTTAGATGATAAATGAGGGGGTTTCCAAAAGCAAAGCAGGAAATTCTCTGCACTTACAATTTTATGACAACACAGGTGTGTACTCTCCTGCAAAATTGTAATTGCACACAATTTTGTCATTTGAAGAGATTGGGAGAAGAGGATAGCTCTTCTGACTTGAATTTCTTGGCTATGATGCTTCTGCTAAAAGATGGACTTCCCCTTTGTTCATGGGTTTTACCTCAGGATATCATAAGCTTGTCTTTCTAGTTTCCTGTACATAAAATTCATTTTCAAGCAGATTTATACAGTTGGCTAAAATAAATATGGCCTTCAGGTCCAGTAGTCAGCGAGGCAGTGGCAATATAATATGCCTGAATCACTTCAGGAGAACTTGAGCACACATTGGTTGCAGACTTACTGGATAGATAGCTATATTTCTTAATCTTCCATCTCTGAGCAAGGGTACATGAAAGGGGAAAATGTCTCCAAAGCTTCAACACTGAAATAGCTTCAGTGGTAAAGCATGGTCTAGTCTGCATCTCTGGGCTCCAAGGAGGGATCTTAGGGTAACTGAGCATCCAACCTGAGAAGCATCTGTGCTGGTTCCTGGCCACACCACTAACAGTTTCCTCTGAAAATTTAAAACTTTTTTTCCTCATTGTTAAATGACCCCACAGCTTCTGGAGAGGCCATAGTTCAGGCAACACTTCTGCTGCAGCTGTATTCTTCATTCTTCAAGGACAGAGAAGACAGGGAGCATAAATGACTACTGCAGAGGGCAGAATTACCTTCCAACAATATCTTCCATGTTTTCTAGGGGTTTTATTAAAAGACCACCTTAGTTTCTTTCCTGACCAAGCTTATGTAGGATGCAGAACCTTGCAGGAAGGCAGGATGCATTCCAGCTGCTGATTTTTATCTCCTCTATGGTCTTCAGGGCATGCAGCAAGCAGCATAAGGCTTTACGTGTGTTTAATATCAGTGGAGTATTTTAGTTTGGACTTCTGCCTTTATGAGCTGCATAAGGCACATTTTGTGAGATTGTAGTTTCACTCATAAAACCCCTTGCTAGTAGCAAGCTGCATTCTGCTCAGTAAACCTGTCAAAACTGCCAGTTTCAACTTTGATCAGAGTAACAAATCTATTTGACCCTAAATTTCAAGAAGTATCCCTTTTATATATAAAGGAAAAGTCATTGCCCTTTCCAAAGGCAGATTCCAAACTTAAGGAGAATTATGCTGTTGTGTGCAAACATTTTGACTGTCTTGACCTTTGCCAAAAGAAGTAGCTTGAAGTTTAACTTATTAGCAAATATGACAGTCCCTGGAAAATAACTTTTGTGTTTGCAAAGGATGTAGGGAGAGCATGTAGAATTTCAAAATGTCTCTTTGTCCTTTTTGCATGCATAGAGCTAAATCATTAGATTTCAGTGGGGAAACTGAAAAAAAGATAGATTTTTGGGTAAGTAAATGCTATATCTTGTGTGCACGACAGATATTATCAGTCTGAAAAATTAAAGGTATTTTAAACTGCTGAATACCATTTCCAGATATTTAATCGTGCTCCAGAGAAATAACCAATATAGAGAAGTTTGCATCTGTGTGAGCCCAGATGGGGCTGGGTCCTGGTGCTCTCTAGATGAGATCAGAGCTGAGAAGCCTGGCTGGTCTGTGCAGGCTCCTGTCCACTGCTGATGGAGCTGAGTCCTGGGGAATAAACAGCTACATATTTCCACACTAGTGCCAGTCTGGTAACAGGTATGGTGTGCAGCATTGTGTAGCACAACTCTTCACCTCCTTGGGCTTCAGGTTCCATTACTGCTACAGCCAGTGGAGCTGCATCAGTGCTGAAAAGTACCAGCAGTTTTTCCTACTGAGGAAAAGAAACAGGAGTGAGGCAGTACAGGGTCATGGGCAGGATCTGCCTTAACAAAGATCTCTCCTTAACAGTCTACAGGAAAAGCCAAAACTGATATGTTAAGATTTTATGAGAACTGAGTAGAGGTTTGACTTTCTTTTTCTTTTTGCTAATTGTGGCCAGTGTATATGAAAAATCCTGTTTCACCAAGAAAAGAGTAACATCTTTCATGATGCTATGCCAACATTCTATAGATATATATAATCCTAGGATCTTAACCTCAGGGACAGCATGGCAAAAGCAGTTTAGAAATCTTATGCTCAGTGCTTCATCAGAACAGTTCTTTCTTTCTCTCTGAGTTTTTAATAGACATCTCAAGTCGAGATGACTGTCAGCACTTTCTTCTGGTAAGACACAATTTTGCTAAATATATATTCTCTCTGTGTAGCTAAAAATATATGCAGACAATATACACTTTCTGTAGTAAGTCATGTTCCATTTCTGGTTCATTTTCTAATTTATTCAGTGTGTATACTGCTGTAAATGTTGCTTTATTTTTATTTGTGTATGTCCAGTTGTGAGAAATTTTGTGATATGATTTTACACGAGTACTTTTTCAGTTCCTACGCCTCTATAGCTGCAGATTCACTTCTGTAACTTGGATCTCTAGCTTGGATAGGGCACAGCAGCAAGACTGACTTTTGTGGGTTTGAGAAGCAGGCTCTTGGGCTTGGAAGCATAATTAGATAATCTTTAAAAAAAAACAAATGATAATAGCCCATCAAGACGATTAATTGTATGCTTTTATAGACTGAAGGGGTTATGCAGTTAAATGAAATAAGAAAGTTAAAGACTGTTTAAGGATATTCTCTATTTCCCCAAATAAAGATATTAACATCTGTGGAAGTCAGTGCCACATAGATTATTGAGTGGAAGACTTTTGCAGGATTAGGATTTATTGGTAGTTAGAACACATTATTCAGCATTTTCTCAAAAACAGACATATGCCTCTTCATGCCTCTGAGCCTCAGCCTGACCACTACATGATGGATATAGAAATAAATTTCTGCTATAGCCAGGTCATCCCTTATAACAGTCCACTAACAATGTCAGCACCTCTCTGTGAGACATCTTTTTATCTGACCCAGATGCTAGACTCTGTTTTCCTTGGAAAAAAAAATGCCCCAGAAGACAAGCAAGAACCCTTTAAACGCCATAAGACTAAAACTTCTCTTAAGTTCAGGATAAACATGCCAAAGATGTTACCCTGACTTTATACTCTGTAAGTGAAAACTGCCTCTGAAAAAACAGAACAATGAATGTAAAAATGTGGTGAGGGTGAAGGAGCTCCAGTTCAGGTAGTAAGTAGCTCAGCACCTTAAGGAAGTCCCTAAAGTAGAACCAGAACAGCATAATCAAAACAGCATTTTTTTTTTTTAATCCAGAAGACTGTCTGAAATAAACTTTAAAAGCAAACAAACAAATCTGTTTAAAAGGAAGTTGCTGGGTTGGGATTTTTGTATTAGAGGGCAATACCCTAATTAAAAAGACAACGTACTTTAAACTATTTTAACAATATTGTTAACCAGGTTGCAGACATGTTTTGCCAGTGATTCTTTATGCTTCTTTAAAGAATCAGATGACATAATCATGTGCAGCTTATGGAGATCTGAGGGATTCAGTATCTGTAAGTATCTTGTTCAGAAAATATGTAGCTATCCTGAGTTCACAGTGAATATCTAAGATTTTTATGTATAAAAGTGAAATCCAGACAGTGCTGAGATCCTCTCTGCCCATGGATTTCTCCTCCTTCAGAAAAAGAACTGGCAGGATGGGTGGACAGGTCCAGAAACCTGCAGCTGCACTCCCCCACCATGAACTCTGTCTATGATCTTTATCACCCAGCCCAGCCTCCAGCACTCTGCAGAGTGCTTCAGCCTGAGTGTTTCCCTCGGGCGTGCATAGTTTCCCCTCTGCAGCTCCTCTCCAACACACACTCTGACACAGTTAAAGCAAATCCCCTAGAAGCTAGTTCAATGACCAAAAAAAACCTCTTTGTTAACATAGAGTTAAAATTGCCCAGTGGTTTCTCGTGCCTTTCCAAAATGCCTCGCTCAGCAAAATTCAAACCTCTGAAAAAACAGAAAATTAGGAATCTTGGCATATACCAGCAGAACCTTAGCTGTGACCCCCGGGAAGTCGCAGTCCCGGGGAATTACTGGCATGCTCACCAGATGAGTTCACTGCAGTAGGTTTTACTGAGCCTGATGCTCCAGAACTGCATGTGCTATCAGCAGGCAAGCTGGAATCTGCATTTGTTTTTATTTTGCTTTGGGGTTCTGGTGGTAAATTTCCTGTATTTTGGACAGGATTATTTTGATAGAATTTAGGACAAAATGTTACATCCAACCCTTCCCTTTCAGTGAGGATGCAGGAGCAATGTACATCTTATCCTGGCATTTTTGGGAGTTCAGGCAGTTCCCCATTTCTCTGTCATCTCTCTTAAATCTTAGTACACTTAAAGGCAAGACTATACCATTGGCAGGCACCTTGCACTTGCTGACTTTGCAAGCCACTTCATCTTTCTCCAGTTTCTCTCCCACCAGCTCTTTCTCCACTCCTGCTTTCCAACCCCAGCAGTTCTTCCCCAAGCCTACACTCCTCTGTAGCTTACACCACTCTGTGCTCTGCCTCCTCTCATTCCCCCCACCCCAACAGCCTTCTGGTGAGCATTCACATCAGTACTTTATTTTCCTCTTGCAAATGCATTACATCTCCCCAGCAAAACCCCAACTTCCTGAGCAGGCATTTGTTGCAGCTGTCTTGCCTGAGGTTTGCCACTTTCATCATTTATTGAGCTTTCTGGGACTGGCTACAGCTCACCTTCCAAGACCATGGTGTCTACACTTGAACCATACAGGATCTGTCACAAAAGGCTGGCTGGAAACCTTACCCTAATATTGTATTTATATATATTACAATCTGACTTAGACTGAGAGTGTTCACACACCAAGTGCCTCCCATAATGGCTTTATCATGATTTTTCCAAAAGCTGGAAGCAATGAGGTCAGGTAAAGAACAGTCAAGCCATAGAACCTTGGGAACGTTCAGAATAAACCAAAGACAAATCAAACCTGCCTCTCTGAAGACAGGACAAGAAGAAAGTCCTTTGGAGTGAAGATTGGATTTGTTGAGCACCCTGCTCAGGTTATTTTGACTTTGTCCATGATGCCAGCAAATCGCAATGTAAGTTTTCTTAGGCTCTGAAAAATTAGCCAGATTTCAGCCTAAATTTTAGGGCTTTCCCACTTTAATTATAGCAAAACCAGAGTCTGCTGCAATCAGCATTTCTCCTGCAGTCTCCTTGGGTTAAAACATGATGCAAGAAAGCAATATTGTTATTGTTGTCTTTTCTTCAAAATATGTGATTGTTCATGTACTATGGTGAAAAAGAGCTTTAAAGTAACCTCAGTAGATACCTCAGTGGGAGCAGAAGTGTGAAATACTTTGCAAAACCAGGCCTTGTGTTTGAGAATACTTATTTTCTCTACAAATCCAAAACAATTTCATGGGTAAAAAAAGTAAAAAGCTTTAAGAAAACTTTTTCACCTCAACTTCTCATCTGTGGAGTTACACAAGGAGCAGTGTTCTCAGGCATAGTTGTGATGTTTCTTAATGTAAGCATTCAGTATCAGCTCTCTAGCTCCAAGATGGAGCATTGCCAGATCTTTGAGTTTTAATGCTGATGTTGGTAAATAATGTACCTTTTTTTGGCTAACCATACAGGTACAAATTTGTGGGTTAGACCAAAAACACAAGGCCAGCACACTGACAGAAACTGATTCAAAGGCAGGTTCTCTAATAGATGTGTTCTTGTTCCAGTCTTTCAGTCTGAAATGAAAGCTCAGTGCCCTTTTGATTTGAAGCAGAGATCTATGGTTAATTATAGCATTTCCCATGATTACATGTTTGTGCTTCAGTAACTGCTAGATGAGGAGGAAAGTTGAAAAAAATTTAGGGCTAGTATGTCATTCTACCAAAAAGATATACCTTCAGATATCTCAGCATGGGGCCTTCCTCATTTCCTCATAAAGGAGAATACATGACAAAAGTTACACACCACTAGTTGTTCAGAAAGCTGCCAGGGAGAGTTGGTGATTTCCTCCACTGCTTCTCTTCCTCACCTTTTCTTCTAGAGGCAAGTCATTCAACATCCCCACCTGAAAAACAGCAGTAACGGTCTGTGGTTAACAGTGAGTTCAACTCATCCAGACCATGAGATCTGCAGAGGGAAAGCAAAATGTTTTATCATCAAGCACACAGCTATTTGATTATGAAACTGTAGTCAGATGCTCAAAATTCTATTGCTGTATATGGTTGACAGCAGTGCAGCCTTGGTCAGTCTGAATATCTAGGCATCTCTATAGTGCCTAAAATCACTTGGAATTCATGGAGGAAGAGGCTTCCCGATCCTTAAAGCCCCTGTGGTTTGTCCCAGCAGAGCCCTTGGGGAATATTGGAAGCATTCAAGACCAGGTTGGATGGGGCATTCATGCAACCAGGTCTAGTGGGAGGTGTCTCTGCCAATGGCAGAGGGGTTGGAACACCATGATCATTAAGGTCCCTTCCACCCCAAACCATGCTACAATTCTACAATTCTATGATAGTGAGTCCCCCACAGCAACAACTTTGAGGTCAATATGAAACAACAGTGAGGGCCACTTTCTTCAAAGCATAACCAGGGGAGAAAATTCTCATGGTTTTCAGATAACTTCAGGACTTAGAGCACTCAGGGAGAAGGTGAGAGACCTCTGGTCTAGGCAGGGGAAACCTGAATCTTTTCAGATAACTTCAGGGCTTAGAGCACTCAGGGAGAAGGTGGGAGACCTCTGGACTCTGGTCTAGGCAGGGGAAACCTGAATCCGATTGGTATTGGAAGGGCACAAGAGGACTCCCAAGAAGGGCAAGATAAGCAAGATTCTGACTCCCCTGTTCACTGGTGTTGACACACAGATAGAAAGATGTGAGGTCTGAACTAAGGACTCAGCTCTCTGTGCCATTTCTTCTTTTCAAGCTAATGAAAGTGAATTTAAAAAGCATATTTTCAACAGATATGAGATTTTGTTAATCAATAAAGTACTAATTAGTAAAATACTGAAGAGCCTCCAACTGAGCATACCTGCTATTTAATTTTTTTTTCTGGAATCTAAAATCCATTGCAATTATTTTCGTGTTTTACTCATCTTCAATTCTTATCTTTCCATGCTACATTTAACATCTTGGATAACAAAGTCACTGTCTCTTCATACGAAATGTAAAGGAAGTTAAAATGTTGTTCAGGCAGGTAAACATGTCACACAGAACTGGCACAGAATATAGAAGGGCAATAGTTTCTTTGTAACCAGATCTCTTCAGATTTTCTAGTTTGGGCTGAAAATGCATATAAAATGTCTGCATGCAATTTTGTATTTTATAGCCACAGGAGGCAGTAGCAGTTGAAACCAGTGGTATTTCCAAAGTATTTTCAGCTTTTGGGGAAAGTCTGAGTGACAGACCAGGACACCAGGCATCCCATAAGGGCACTGATCTTAGCTTTTACAGTAATTCTACTGTTTATTCAAAATGTATGATTGCACACTGCACAGTAAGTATAACGTTAGTAAGTTCTCATCCCTGTTTCATAATCTGCATTATAGCTGCCTGAGTAGCTATATTTAAAAGAAGCTTTGTTTACTTTCTTAGCTGAAGGCTTCTATAAACAGTATATTTTTCTTAATTTACTCACAAGGAGACTATTAAAAAACAAACTACTGTGCTGAATGTTCAAAGGCTTTTTCTCCCTCTAGCTACTACATCTATGACCATGCAAACATTGCTTTTGTTTCAATAGAAAAGCTAAAGTGAACCTTAATGAACTGAAAACTAAAGAGCACGTCAGATTTTAGATATGGGGTAACTAAGTATAGCTATAGCTGTACTGCAGATACAGCAATGAAATACAAGTATACTTTGGAGATAGTCATTAAATTAGATGAGGATCACAGAATCCCTTGTTGTGGTGGAATGCCTGCTAAGTCAAAATGAAAAGGAAACTCTTGTTAAAATTACTGAATTTTAATTTTTTTTTAAAAAAAAAAGCTACAACTTCGAAGTGAAAGGAAAATGAGAACTTATGCCAAACATTTGAAACACATCGGATGATTTATTAAATGTATGCACTAATATATGTTCCAAAGTAACAAACCTTTGGTGCAAAAAAAAAGAGTACTTTAAAGAGCACACAAGTAATGTGCATTTAAGTCACTGATGTGAGAAGGGAAGTGTAGAAACTGAGTTCTCTAATGTAGCTTATCACAAACTAGATTTTGGGGGCTGTTGCAAGCATGTGGTCACCTGCCTCAGGAGAGGAACAGTTTTTCCCCCACCAGCAAAGCTGAAGGAGCAAGGTTAGCTCTGTCTCAGGTCCACATCCAGAAGAACCAGTGGAGGGATTGGGCCTGGCTTCCACAGGTGCTGATTTCAGATATGCTCTGAGCACTGAATAAACATAGGTGATTAAATAAATTAAAGTTCTTTTTCAGGTGGCATCCTGTATTGGAGCAAGGCAGGGAATTAGCCAACCTAGGATAGAATTTATCAAATGTAAATTTAAGTCTGAGCTTTCTCCCTGTATTGTCAGTGTAGGAAAAAAAAAAAAAAAAACAATTTTTGAGATAGAATTCATCCTAAAGCATATATCTGACACAGGTCAGATAGGTCTTTCTCTGGAAGTACTGGTTTCTCTCCATTGACTGCTGAGGGAGTCTAGATGTCTGACTCAAGTGTAAAGGACATGGATCAATGCCATTCCTCACGCCTGGTGTAGAAAGAGATATTTTTTTCTCTCTTATTAGCAGAGATTGATGTCTTCCTAGTGATAGCTGAGACCTGGAGGGGAAGGGTGCCTAAGGGATGGCAATATTTAACCAGATGGAGGTGATTCAGAATACGGTCTCAGCCTGTCCTGGACAAGTTATTCTGAGATGAATTAAAGAACATTGCAGTCTTATTAGTCCTTATCCTTTCTGTCTTGGCTGCTCAGGACAATAGATTTAGTATTTTTCTGTACCCCAACACATTTGGTGCAGCAAAATCTTGCTGGGAGATGTAGGTGGTCTTCACAAACTGGAATTTTGCTTCAGAGATGTGATCCTCTCTTGATAGTCCTATGATCTTCTCTATTTGCATTAGGTTCCACAACAGACTGTGGAATAAGACCTTAACAACTTTTATTGCTGGTAAAATATTGCTGGGCACCTTCATAGGAAACAGCAAAACAGGATACTGAAAGCAAAGAGAAGAATTTTCAGTTGACTTTAAAAAGATCCAAGTACTATTTATAGTGTTTACTACTTGTCAAAGGGATTTTCTGTTGTCTGAAACCCAGACCACTGAGGTTTACCACTGCTTGTATAACATTTTTTTCAATAATGCTGTTCCTTTTTAAATAATTGGTATGGCTTCATATGAGTTTAGAAGCCCTCCTCTATCTGTGAAGCCTGGAAGGGAGGATTTACCCCATGGGGGGGTGAGAGGGTGCAGTTTCTAGGTCTGGCTTTGAGCTCAGCGAGGCGGGTGGAGCTCCTGTTGACTTCACCCGTCTCACTGGTGACAGAGTTAGGCCCAGGACTGTTTTGGTTTCACTGAAGCCTGCTTAGTTTCCTGGTAAAGATACATTTCTAAATATAGCTCCTTACATTGGACACAGGAATGTTTACCCACGCAAAGTCAGGCAAGGTAAAAACTTTTTTTTGGGGTCAGTATCTTTTTAATGGAAATTACTCTTGAAGTATATTTGGCTTCTTCTTGGCATGCAGGAGCTAAATACAGGCACTGTGTTCCTTTTTTGGTATCCGTTATTTCTAATTTTATTCTCACTTGGAAAGGGGTGAGTTAGTGCTCCTTCATTATAGATGTGCCACTCAGAGCAGACGTTGCAAGCTCTATGAATTTTGCATTCACCTTTTAAATAACGCGGCCCTGAATGAATCTGTTGACAGAAGCTGAGCAATTTAAAAATACATTTGAAAGTATGCAATGGGATTAGGACAGAGAGCTGTGCCAGAAAAAATACAAGCTCTTACTATGCTGTTACAGTTGCTTAAGCACACATTAAATGCATAGTTTGCACTCTTTCTTGCTCGCTCACTCTCTCTTGCAAGGAAGAAGGTATTGAGAAGTGCATTTATTTAGAACTGTACCATCATGGTAATGCAGCTTTGATTCTACTGATGGATTTTCTTTAATTCCTCCTGTTTATTTGTGATGAGCTCTGAGTTGAGTTTCGATATAAACTTGTCATTCTGTTACCATAAATGTTATTTAAAAGCTATTTATCAGAGTGGTTTACTTGAATTCTTAAAACAGGAGAATGAATTTCTGACCAGTCTGTTGTTTTATTGTAGATTAGAGTGATCTTGTCCACTGATATGGCTGTACCTTTGAAAAGCAGCAAAGACTACTCTTTGCCAGTAATACTGAAAAGGTTGTTGTGCCTTATCACTCTTTGTGGTATTTTCTACTTATTTTAGCGTACGAAAACAGTCTATTTTTGGTACAAAAAATGGAGGAAAAGCCAAAACCTTTAAAAGAAATTGTTGACTTTTGAAAATCAGCATCCCTTTGGCTGGCTCTCTACACAGGACACACTAGTGAAAAGAAAACATTTGAACATTACCCAGAGGAAGCATACAATTGTATTGTGGACACTGTGCCTCATTTACATCCTTTCTACACTGAGATGTGGGTTTCAGCTGAGTCCCCTAGAAGTGTGAATTGCAAATACTGGGTTTTTGCTCATGGCAGTTTAATGAGTGCTTTTCTGATGTAGAATCAGGGAGATTCAGTAAATTTCAGCACAGAGGACCCCTGGCTCACTACTTAGTCTTTTTTTCAAGGTTTGGGTTTCTCTGCTGTTGCAGATAGGCAGAGATTTTACTGAGTCTGGCCCTAAATGATGAGATTCAAGAGAAAAACCAGTGGGAAAGTGAAGACCAAAGCACCACACACCAAAGCAACAAGTTGTGCTTGGCAAAGAGCAAGGGAAAAATATTGTGAAGAGGGTGGAGCTGTCCCTCCCTAGAGAGCAGCAGGTGTCTCTCTGCCATGGGGGGCTGGACCTGCCAGTGGGATTTTCCCAGCAAATCCATGAGCACTGTGAGCAGAAGCACAGCAGCTACTGGTGCCTTGATGGAGGAGAAAGGCAACTTCCCAACTGCAGCTGACTCAAAACAGCTTTGCTGTTCACCCCAGCAGGAAACACGCAGCCCTGGGCTTCCTCTCAGAGTCCCACCTCGCAGGTGTCCTGCCCCATCGCAAGGAGCCTCAGTCCCAGGGATGGGTGTGCCAGGAAATACCACCAGAGACAGCCAGGGCTGTGGTGTGAGCACATACCCACATCCTTTGTCTTAGTTCTAAGCACCCTCATGAGACACAGGGAGGTATATGGGATTATTGTGATCCCTGTTTTCTACTAAACCCAAGTGACTGACCCATAGCAAATGGGGTCAGCACTAGAGCAGGGGTTTGGACCTGCATTCTCCTAGACCTTGACACCACTGTCCTGATCATCACCTCATCCCGTGGCCTTGCACTGGCTTATTTCTCTTCCTTTGAATGATGCATAATTCCTTTGAATTAGTATCATGAGAGAAAACTAATATCTTTTGGTAAAAGCAGGTGGTTTGTGACTAGAGGGAGATCTAGAAAGAGAGGATACCATAATTTCTCCATAGCCTAGTGCTGTATCTATAAAGTGAAGGTCCCTTCCTTTAACTGCTGCAGGTGTGGCACAGGTGAGATTCTCAGTGCTTGCACAGCACGTGTACTTTGCAGTGATGATAACCCTACACAATAAACCCCAGGCAATTTGATGTGACAGTTGCTTTTGCTCTTGCTTTGTTTTGTTATTTTCATAGTAAATGTTTCCATTCTTAATTGGTTTCCAATCGCTGAAGCAGTGAACATCACTGGTATTCAGCTCCTGGGAAAACAAACTGAAATGTAACAAGGGACTGAAAAAATCAGGTAAGGTACAATTTTGTAATTCAAGATTTTCAAATAGAGTGAGAGATTAAATATTCTGCTACGTATAGTCAACGTATATCCCTGGCTAATAGCACAGATCTCCAGGTGAGTTAAATGGAAGCAGGATGGTCCTTCAGGAACAACCTTTGGCTTAAATAATATAGTAGTGTCTGTGATGTGATACCATATAAAAAATATGACTGTTGCAGCAAGTTTTGATCTGCTTTTGTTGTTCAGAATGCAAATATCCCCCTTACACACACATCAGAAGTGACCTGCTCTTTAGTGCATGCCTTCATCATACTGCAGTAGCACAGCAGAGCCCCAGTTATGCAGAAACACATGGGCCATCCTTGGTCATGCAGAAGGTCCCTATCCTTTCTAGGGATGCAGCCAGGTGAGGTGTTGGGCAATATATATCTGAGATTTTGGTGCTTTACAGAGTCTTCTTAATGGGAGATCCTGGAAAGAAATTTGGCTTTTGAGTCATGATGTTCCCACACAGTGGGTCATGGGATGGGGAAGTCACAGAGGGATGAACTTTGCCAAGCGTGGGCAGTCAGGGGAGCTCTGGATGAAATGGATTCCCTGGGAAACACAAGCCAGCTCTAGTTTACATGTGTGGTAGGCTCAGTGCTCCCCCCATCCCTAAGCCACAAATTCTCCTGGGCTCGTTTGTGTGACATCCCAGACAGTCGGTTGCACAAACATTACTCCAGTTTGGTGGATATCTGATCTCACAAATAAAAGCTCTGCACCAGCAGTCCTAATGGTGAGAGAGGACAGGGCTAGCACTGCTTGAGCTCCCGTTACTTTCTCCACTTCCCTGCTAATCCTGCTTTCCTGCCCAATGAGGGAGTTCTTGCAGAACTCGGCAAGAGTTGACAGCAAAATGCACAGCATCGTCCTACGAGCACTCTGGAAGGAAGTGTAATATTGGAAATAAAAACAGAACAATTGATTTGTGAGCTGAGCTCTACATCGACTCAGAAAGGGTCATTGAAAGGGCTTTGCAAAAAGTAAAGGAGGATATCTGAGAAAGTGCCCAACTTGCAGAAATCCTAAACAATGGGGTTGGTTTTTTTTTTTTACTGTAAAATCCTGAAGTGAGCCTCTTGAATCACACATAGCGCCATGACAATGCATGTCATCTGTTGACATACAGAGAAAATTTGAAACACATTCAGGCTGGAGCTATTTTAGGCTATTTGTTATAAGCCCTCTGCTTGGCTCAGACTCTGTCTTTGAATTACTGTAGGCTGCCGTCTTCCCCAGTCGAGTAGCCGTGGGTTTGGCAATGACCTCCCTCCCACAGGGAGATAAGGCAGTTTGTACCATGTCAATGACCAGAGGCAGCCACAAAACATTAGGCAGGCTCCTGACTGTCGAGAAGTTGAAACTGCTTGAAAACAGCAGGGTCAGTCTGCTCTCAAACACACTGATATTATCTCATTAGTGGTGGCATTTACTGCACAGCACAAGGAGCAGAAAAGGGAGTTGTGAAAAAAAAAATAAATAAATAAAAAAAAAAAGAAAATAAGAGGCAAACAAATAGCTACAGTCTATGGAATCATTAGGCAGCGGGACTGTTATTCACATGTGGGCTTTTTCTTTGTTAAAGGGAAGTTCCCGTGGATCGTATACAAGCAGCAGATTATCACTTCCTTATCTTACCTCCAAATAATATTTTCCTTCCAGCTGGCAGGGAACGAAGGCATTTCACCTGAAGCTCAGTCATTGCTTGTAAACCTTTTTTGTTGTTGTTTTTGACAAGCCAAGAAATACAGTGTTGCAGGTAACGTTCAGGTTTGGGAATGAGAGGCAGGCCCTACTGTAGAGCTCTTCTGCCCTCGCTCCATGTTCACTGTCTCCTTACTCCCCTTGGACAGCTTTGCTGTCAGCCCCTCTACTGCTGACTCTACAGCCACAAATTTAGCTTTGACTTTACTGTGGCATTGCAATATAAAGATTCAAGAGGAGACCAGCCAGGGTCTAAAACATAGCCAGGGTCTATAAAAATGCTAGACGATAAACTCTTGAGATTAGAAAGAGCCTTTTTGTTCTTTATCTGCACAGCACCCAGCCCTGTGAGTGCAGGAGCAGTGCCACCCCAGCCTCCAGCATGGCACATGGGCAATAACCAGGCAATCCTGTAGTACACAGCAGGAGTGGAGAGAGATGGGGCAAGTGCACAGGAAGCTGTCATCTTCAGCAGCACCCTGATACGTCTGGCAGATGTATTTCTGCCAGCCTGTAAATACTGTCACAAACATATGTTTGAGATGTTTTCATGACAGGACCTCAAAATAGAGATGCTTAACACCATCCCTGCTGAGCACTTCAGGATGGACTTTGACTTGCAGCAACCCCAGCCCAGTAGTGGCCACACGTGTGCCCATCCCTGCGAGCTGTTGGCACCTGGGGTTCTCACAGGCTTTGAGAGGCACTTGTCACACGACAGCTTTGCTGGGTGAGAATTTTTCATTCCCATCAAACGTGTGTGTTGGGATAACTTCCTCAGAAATTAATCCTTCTTTTGGTCTGTGACATGTACTCTCTGCTGTCATGGTGTTCTCCATTGTGACCAGTGACTCAGTAAGCCACACAAATGATCTGCTAGAGAAGCTATCAGAGGCACCCTCCTGCAATAAGTAAATCCATGTGCTATCAGAAACAGAGGCAGAGGAGCTTTTGAGAGAGAAGAAGGCAGCTGGTAGGAAATCAGTGACCAAGAGTGTATGCTGGAAAAGGAAGCTGAGGAAGGGGCTCTGAACTTCCCTTTGTATGCACGCACTGCAGCCGTGATATGGGGGATTTTCTTGTAAGGAATAATTGATACACATGAAAATATTTTCTTTTTTTTTTTTAAAAAACAGAAGAAATTCCATAACAAAAAAATTTAGTTCTTAAGTGTAATTTTCCAAGATGTATGTGTTATTTGGCAAAGAACATAAAAATCTGTGCATTCACTCTGAAGGATTTTCTGCCTGAAGCTGTGTTGGTGAGTTGTATTTTTTTCTCAGGCAGACAAAATTATATAATTTAGTTTTTTTGCCTATGTACAGGTGTAGTTCTGGCTCACATAAGTTCATATATACAAGTGCTAAAATTATGGTTTTAAAAAAAATATAAGGGAAAAAAACCCCTCACTTAACTTCTTGACTGTTTTGCTAAATTAGTTTTCAGGAGATGAACCCAGAGAGGGTTATAGAGAGAACCAAAATGAACGTGTTGAAAGTGCAAAGAGATGAAGACACTATTACAATATTATTATATTAAAATAAAGTTTCAAATAGTAGAGCCCCTACTGTTTTTGTTGTCATATATAGGCACACTGCTTTATATCACTAGAGGATTTAGTTTCAAACAAATTAAAGAGCTTCTAATTTAGTAGAAACAGTACAGACCCAGTTGTGAGCAGAGAAATATATATCAAGAAAACTAAATAACTAAGTTGCAGCTCAGTATCAACAGGAAAGGTTTTGCAGTACTTTTTGACTGTGGGGTGTATTTGGTCATAACCTGGTAGGGCACAAACTCCTTCAATTTTTTGTCCTGAAAACCAGGAGACAGGTAAATGGTGAGAAAAAATAATGCAAGTTATATACAGACTATAATTTTTTTTTTAAAAAGTATTATCAACTTTGTCTCAAGAGATGCTACTGGTAAAATATAATCTGTTTATGTTTTGCTTCTGTTTCTTACAGTGGAATAGAGGTATATGGTATAGTTAAGGTCTTTTTCTTTTGCACAAGGTCACAAAATAAAAGTACAGAAAGCAGAGTATGAATTTACTGGGAAAATAACTTCTCAAATTCTTTCAGAACTGATACCCTTACGAAGCATATCGTTATTCTGGCCTCTGCAAAAATTAATTTGCTCTTTCCTTCTTTTTTTCTTTCTTTCTCAATTTATTTTCTGTGCCCAGAACATGTTTACAGTAGGTAGCTATTCTTGGATCCATAAATGAAGTGAATGCAAAGAGTTTCTTTTTAAATCACTGCTTAAGAAACCACCTGGAATATAGTCAGTTGTATATCAGACCTTGATAACTAGAAGCATATGCAGTTAGTTTGCAAGAAGGCTCCATGTTTGTCATTCTCAAATATTCCTATGTGTACCTAGTGGTCTGCCACCTGTAAAAAACATTAAGACTTGCATGCAAAGATATACAAAAGGGTATGAGGAATGTGGGGGTTTCCCCTATTCTTGAGGAGTCATTTCTTCTTTTTATAGATCGGGTTTATTTGTTATCATGTGCCATATTTAGCTCACTGGTAAATTCACACTGCCCCAGTTTTCCTGTGTGATTTCTTTGTGAATGAAAGTGCAGGCTGGCACAGATAACAGAATAGCTCACTACAAGTGCCCGTGTGCTCAGCTGCCTCCAAACAGAACTGCAAAGAGAGTTAAAATACATTGTTTATAGGTGAAACGAAGAGTGATTTGATTGATCTTTCTTCACAGTACTGCAAAGGGATGCTTAGGGTGCTGAAAGAGTCTCAGCCTGTCTGGCAAATATCCTGCGATTTTAATTGTATTCAGACAGGAAAAAATACAAGACATTTGCTGCAGCTAAGTGAACAATCCAAAGTGGACAATGTATTTAACACATTAAGGTTAGGAGTCTGGGCTGCATCACGCCTTAAGAGCTCTACTCAGGACAGCTCCAAGAAGAGAGGCAAAGAGTAGTTTTAAGCAACCCTCGTTAGTCCTGCCCTCAGCACTTACCAATCTTTGGCCCAGCCTTTTTTTGCACTGGATGCCCATGTGGGTGTGCTTTTTGCACAGGTAACATGATGGAGGCACAGAGACAGCCGTGTGGTGTGCAGGTTACCTGGCAATTCTCCCAAAAACCTCTGTAGACTGAGTCTTGCAGCTGTAGTTCCTCTGTAGCATTGCAGTGGACTTCTCTGATCTGACACTTGAGCAGTATCTCTGAGTAAACAGTGATAGGTACACATATACCCAATTCTCTGATTTACCCTACAGTTAGCTTTTACAACCGTTTCTTGGATGGGTTGATCCTAAATAGTCTTTTTTTTTTTTAATTAGCTTTTATTATCTGAATCATCTGGTGCTGTTTCTATTCTTTAGGGTGAAAATAGAAGCACTCACAGAACAAATTCACAAATGCATTTCAAAGATATTTTTCTGTCATTTGTGGTGCTAGTGCAATGGTGGAAATGAAAGGAAAAGAAGCACAAGCATTTTTTGTGCAAATATTATTTTATTTATGTTATCTTGTGTCAATGGCAAATCTGACAGTTGAAGAAGTGCAAGGGAGAAGACAAGCCTAAAAGAGAGGCAGGAATCAGCTGGTTCTTGGGAAGAGCAAGGCGTAGCTTGTTGTTATGCTACAGTTGTTTGACTTCCACTATCACTAATCCTCTCCAAGAGCAGAATTAAAACCAGGAAAAGACTATGTCAGTGACCAAGATCATGTCCTTGAAAATACTATAGAAAATATTGGTTTTCTTCCCAGACTGCAGGAAGACAGAAAAGCCATGAACACTGAAAATATTCAAAAGCAAGTATTTAATTTTTACTGCTTTTTACTTTGCCACTTCTATGTTGGAACTCTTTGGCAGAAAAAATAAAAAACATGTTCTAAAAATCAGTCATCATACAGATATCTCAGAAAGGCATGAAAGCTGCTGCATGCTTTTAAAACTAAACTCTAGAGCATCTCTGAAGAAGCAGTTAGTTCAGAAACAGAGACTAGTATGATCTTGGAAGTAGACTGCTTTCTACTAGAACTCCTGACACAAAGACAGTTCCAGATACTCACTAGTGAAATATTGTTGATAAATAATAAAATTATATTTTACTTGATAAATTTCCCACTATAACCCTAATAAGTACTTATTTTTTCACATTCAGAGAACAGATTTTTTTGCTTGAAGCCTGCAATTCTATTTTATTATAAATCACAAGGAATTGAGGAAGACTCTGGTTGCCTGAAATACAGATTTATAAATAAGCAACAAAGAGCAAATTCATTGCCATATATCACAGAGGAGCTGAGGGAAAGTAATGCTTTTCTGCAACATATATCATTTAAACTTTGTTGATAGGTGTACATGCACAGAATATAAATAACAAAAAAACCCTACCCTGACACCAGGCATAAGCTGGATAAAATATACAGCGTTGTGTGCCATTAATAATAGTAACATTTTAGAGTCAGAAAAGGTACAAAACAGAGTGGCCAAAACAGACTGTGACAGGGAGATGGGAAATGAATTATCAAGAAAGATTAGCAAGAATTAGGCAGCGTTGATAACATGAGACTCTCAAGAGATATTCCGACAACAATACTGAAACAAAAGAAACAAAGACAATGAATCACATTAATCTTTCTAAGATAGTCACTAATTTGAAGAGTCTGGGATCTAGGCTAGCAGGGGGATGACTCAGAAATGATAAGTATTTCCGGCACATTTATTTAGTGTTGTTGAAATCCTGAACAAATAGCTGAAGTCAAGAGCAGCAAGGCAGGGGTTTAAAGGGAGCTGGTTTGTTTTCTTTTTGTGAAGGATTTTTGAGATTACATTAGCTACATATTTGAACTTACAATGATAAGTTCTAGGGTGATTTGTATTTATTGGGGTTATAAGGCCAGGCCTCAGTGGACCATATGGTATTTTTACAGAGCTGTTTCCATAACAAAAGCAGCACAAAACTGTATTAACTTTTCACAGATTGATAGAGAAACAAACTGTCTAAATAGATGTGTTTGTGTAAAGGGTTTTTTTTTAAAAAAAAAGGGTTTAAAAAGGTCAGGGGAGGGGGGAAGGTGAATCCCTGCATGTTTTCTAATCAAATGTGTATCTATAAGTTCGAAGTTTTAATTTGGGTTTGTTTCCATTCTCATAAGAAATTGCTGAAGAAAGATGCAGTGGGAATGAAAAATACAATCAATAACAAGCAACAAGAGAGAGAATAAGGAAAGAATGTGAAACAACCCAGACAGATCTCAGGAAAAAAAAAAAAAAAAGGAAAAGAAAAAAATATGGAAAAGGAAAAAATTCTAACATACAGATAGTTTCTATAGGGCAGGATGGGAGCAAATTCACAGCTCCCTCCACTTTCCAGACTTGGTGATTCTTTAGTTAAAGCTACTCTTCCAGCTGAACCCTCTTTCTGGAGCTGGCAGAAAGATACATATTTGCTTCTAAAAATTAATGAAAAATTTAAAAAGCAGATACTGTAATAAAATCAGATTGAGTGACAATATAAGTGAATAGCAACTTGGTTTTGATTTATTGGAAGCATTACATTTCTGCTAATACAACACAATATTCTGGGTCTGTAAACCACTGATTACTAGAAGATGGGAGGGTACAGCAGGGGAAAAGATAATTTTTATCTTCTTCTACACTTCCATCTATTAATTATGGTAACAGACAGGATGCTGGGTTATACTGAGCATGTGTTTGGCCCAGAATGGCCAGTTCTGTGATGTGTAGTTTTATGAAGTGATGAATTCTAGAATAAAAGTTCCAGCATGTTTATTTGTAATAACTTGTTTTTAACATGCTTTTTCAGTTACAGTAATGATTCCAATTCAGGAAATTGAACAAATGAAAAAGAGAAATACAGAAAGTTGGTTTTACCTGGAAAAGGGCTGAGCTGAATTTTATATTGGGAGTTAACATTAAGTCTGGCTATGTTATAGAAAAGACTTGTTTAATTTTCATGACTTGATGTTTGTTCACTAATATGAGCTAAATTCATAACTCAGAGCAAACTGTGGTTTTTGATTAGCTCTTCAAAGAGAACATGAGGACATGGAGAGGAACTCTTACAATTCACATGTATTTTACTGAGTTTTAAACACATCTCTTAATCTGTGAGTGTGTCCAAGCCGGGGGAGTCATAAAGTAGTAACACCAAGTACAGTATATTGACATCATTAGTCTTAAAATTTCAGGGCCTGTATTCTAAGACATAGGTCAGAAAAAGGAAACAAATGGAAATGAAAGTATCTTGCAGCATTTATCTATGACTACACAGTACCTTAAAAATGGTCTTCTAGATAAAACCTGCACTGTCTCCAGGGGCCCCAGATGTCCCAGCCCAATACTAGCCATCTCCAGTGGGATATCTGTGATGTGGTGGCAAGCATTGCCCACTAAATATGGATAACATGAATTCAGAATACTCACAGACCTTATCCATCCTTGTGACAGGGCCCAAATGTGCCTCTGTGGTCACCCAGTGCTATGGCCCCTCAGTGGCCCAAATAGCTCCTTCCCTTTCTGACTTCAGTACTCCATCAAGCTCACCCTATGGCTCTTCTTCACCACCAGCTCATGTTCTCAGGTGAAGTTGGACTCAAACATCGATGTGGGTCTTCCCTTGATAAGGAATATGGATGTCAGTCTCCACAGAGTAATAGAAGACTCTGCACCTTGAATGAGAGTAGATCACTTTCTTGGTCCACTCATGATAAGTGTTGCTGAAGGAGGGTGCCTCTACATTACCAGAAGGGAGTTCTAACTCCTTGAAACCCATCCTCCAGTGCATCCATCTCCTGCTGCAGCTTTGCCTCAGCTCTCAGCACAGTAAAGGGTGACCCCAGCTAAGTATATCATTAACTCATTCAGTCAGCAACGTGATTTTTAACATCTGACCTGCTCAGTGGTTGTTTGAAGAAATCAAATGTTTGGACTCTTCCTGTGGGCAAAGCCCACTTCATCTGGGCACCTCCACTCTGCTGCTGGAGAGGAACCAGGGGCTGCCCTTAGGCAGAGCAGCCTCTGGCCTGAGGTGGTCTGATTTTGGATGCCTTTCTGAGAGGACATTGTGCCAGCCTTGCCTTTTCAGCACAAGGCACCTCACTGACATGGCAAGCAGGTGGCTGTTTCTTCCTCTGCTCATGTGACCGAAACCAGGCAACAGGCTGGGTGACCATAAGGCAGAGCAAATTCTTGTGCCCAAGAATAACCAGAAGGCAGCCTGTGGAGAGGGAGGGGGCTGAGGGAAGAGCAGACTTTCTGGGCAGCAGCAATTCATCCAAAATCCATCAGAGATGCAAAAGAAATGGCCCTGCCCCCACTCCACCTCTGAATATTTTGATGTCTGTTTTTGTTGGCAGCTAGGAGATGTTTTTTTTTTTAACTTTGCAAGAAAAGGAAGGTAGGATTTTAGCAGAATCCTATTGCAAAGCATATATTTCTTCTTTTTCTTTCCTTCTGCACGTTCCCCCCCCCCAACAAATCCCTGAGGTCAACATTGTAATAAACAGCAGGAAAGGCCCAATTTTCTGCACCTGTGGCCTTGTTTGTCTATATATTTCTATAGGTGAATGGGCACTGGGGACACAGAAAGGAAGTGAATTCAATGGATTGGTTTAAAAAACTCAGCATGCTAATCAGCAGGCACTCAGGTGAAATTGCTTTAAAACCTTGTTAAAATAGATGCAGAGTGAAACAGGGTGTGTAGCTACAGTGCATGCAGCTTGGGTTTTTTTTTGGAATATAAGAATATGGCATTGTTAAAAATCAGCCTGCAGTCAAGTAGCTTGTTATTCAGGACACAAACCTATGCACCTGAAATCTCTTACACAGAGCAGAAGAAGGATTTTGCTTCTAATCTCTTTTTTCCTCCCATGAAAATCTAGTGCTGACAGAAGGTACTAGACTAGCTGCTTGGGTTGGGGTTTTCTTTTCAGAACTAGGACTGGCTCAGGCACTGTGACCTTGCCCACCTCCTCTTCTCCCTGGGGAGAAATCTCCTGCATGGGAAGTGTCCAGCACCTGGGTTTGGTCCTGTGCTGGTACCAGTAACAGCAGCCATACCCACAGGATAGGAAATGTCAGTAGGACTGAACCCTGCCCACTGTGCAGGCTGCTGTCTTGCAGCACAGGAGACCCATCCTCAGCCCCTGCCCAGCTCCTTGCTCTCCTCCAAAGCTATAATAAGCAACAGAAAGTACGTTTTGGTTCTAAAACCAGAGCAATACTAGTTAAACAAGGAGGGCAAAAGCTTTCCAAGTAGACTATGTAAAAATCTACCAGAAGGGAGTATATATTGGTTGCTAATAACCAAGACTGGACCCTAAGTGGTGTCAGGGGACTACAAGGGAGATGCAGACACAGAATCCTGTTTGCTCACTGCCTGGCAGATGTAGGCAGGAGGCAGGTGGGCATTTCCCCTTCACACTGTCTGCCTCAACCAGAAAGTCACTGGACTTTGGGAACCTGGATTAGCCTAGCACAGTGTCTGAACTGCCAACCCTCACTTGACCTGAGTCATCTATCTCTGAGGATAGATGGAAAGGAATAAAGACTTTTCTAGTGCAATGCTGCTCCAAGTTTCCCAAACTGTGTAATACACCTTTTTTTTTTTTCCAAAGAAGACACAGCTTTATGTGTAAAAGCTTCATGTGCCAAGAGCTGCAGAAATTCCTTCACATTTGGACTTATTTATTTTCAGAGTCTTTTTAAAATGTCTAAGGGGAGTGATTTGTAAAGCTCCAATACTGCAAGAATTTATCTTCTCCTGGTATTTCAGTTCCTGGATGGTGGATATACTGTGAAAAGACTAGATCTCAGATTGTTGTGGCTCCCTGAAAGTTTTGAAAGAGCTAGTTAAAGAGCATAAACACAAAAGCAAAAGCCAAACTGTTTGCCTTTATTTGGGTTTACCACTGGGTTATTTCTGGCTCTGTTGTTTATTCAAGTCCTTGCTGAAAGTTGTAGTATCCGCCCATATGAATACATGCTCAGTTGCACTCTGCTGGAGAGGAGCAAATTCAGCCCTTAAAGCACTTGGGGTGTTTCATTTATTTGCAGTGTGCAAAATTAAGTCTGAAATAGGAAAGAGTCTTACTGATTTTTTTTTTTTTTTTTCTGATACTACTCTCCTGAGGTTAAGTGGAGCTCCAGCAAGGATGTAGAGTATTTCCTTGTTTTCCTAGAGGCAAGGGGGTGTGTGGAGGGAATCTTTGCTATTGAACTACTCCTTTTGAAGGCTTTAGACAAGATACCATTGGTAGAGGGGAAAGAATTGAAAATGGAGAAACCAAAAGCACCTCATTAAAAAATGATCAGGTCAAAGCTCAATATAAAATACTGACAAGAGTCCCAAATATTTAGATTAGATTCAAGATGAGGAGGAGCACGAGTTAGTTGCATGAATAGTTTGTTTGCTTTTTGACCAAAATGCCATTTCATGCAGTCTGATGTCTCTTATAATTACCTCAATAGGTTGGCTGAACACATGCGTTCACAGGTCATATATGTGTACTTAATCTCAAATACAAATACTCAAGCATGTTTGTTCAACCCTTTGTTGACTCTGGTGATCAATTTTGAAGCCTAAATACTGGTTAACAGCACTGTAAATAACTCAGAGGCAGCTGTTTATTTACTCATGATATTTGTCAACTATTTTTATAAAAACAGAGGCATAGGATTAGGTTTGTATTGCTTCCTTGATACCAGAAAGAGATATCACTCCCTTGACTTGGTGTTTAGTAGGAACTTTCCTGTCTGCTCTAACTGGTTATTTAAACATTGTTCTCAGGTTTAGAGCACTTGTGTCCTGACTAAGGCTCTTTCCAAGACTTAACACGTAGCCTTGGACAAATTGCTCCATCTGAAGATGAAGCAACGGTCAGTTGGTCAACACATTAGTTTGCTCATCTCTAGAGTGAGGATGACTCTTAGTTACAAGCTAGACACAGGTACTAGCTTTAAACTTGAGAGAGGCATGACTGCACATACAGTCTTGGCATGTGTGATCAGACCGAGTAGGTTAGAGCCATTCAACTGATCAGCAGAAATAACAGAAAAAACAACAAACCAGCTAACAGAGATTTCTATTTCTAGATCATCCTCTTTATTTAATTAGGAAGGGCCTGATGACAGTCTTCCATTAATATTGAAGTGGACTAAAATGAAGCCTGTTTGACATTTTTCTCTATATTATCTGACTCGGTGCTCTCACTCACCAAGCAGGCATTTCCTTACACTGTGCTTACCCCAGATTTCTCTCTAGCACAGTCAGCTCTAACAGCAGAGAACACCTGTATTATCTCCAGTACATCAGCAACAGCCAACAATAACAGTAAGCAGCTGGATGTCAGAAAAGCCTAAATCTATCATGGCATGACACGCTGCATTGCCTCTGCGGCAATAAAATTACTGGTGGCTCAGCAGAAACAGCATCCAGAGCTGGTCAGATCTTCTGTGGAAGCCATTTGGGATTACTTTTGAACTGCAACATTTTATTGTTGTTATTTACGACTTTGGTTGTTAATTAATAATTCTACTGCTAAATTCAGTTTATAGCACACGGCGTGACTGTTATGTCACCGTGTTCCTAGAGCACTCTTAACAAGGCTCTCCCCGTGCTTGGCAGCATTAACTATTTCAGTCTATGCAGTAAGGGAAACTGTGGTGACCACTTCACTCACTGCTGATAAGTAGCTGCCAGTGAAGTGACTCTACATAGCTGTTTGGTGTGTTTCTTCCATCTGCTGAAAAGAGAAAAGTGCTGTTCTTTAGACCGACGTCATTAGACACATTTTTTAAAGCTCCCTCCAGTCCCTATAGCAACTAATTTCATATTTGTAGTTTAAGCCTATTGGTCCAATACTAAATAAGTTAGTCTGTAAGAAAATCACAGAGTGGACTTGCTCCCACCAAAATAATTTTGCATTTCTTTGTCCATGGAAACAAAATCAGAGCAGATCTAAAGTTCTGATCTAGCGTCAGAGTCTCCCTAGGCTTAAAGACACCTTCATGCCAAGGTTTCATTTCTCATATTAATAGCTTTATAATAGTATAGTTTGATGATAGCCTATTGCTTGTTTTGAGGGCTCTGGGTGTTGGGTTTGTGGGTTTTTTGCAACGCTATTTTCAGTTCCTGATAAAATTAGGGAGAAAGAGGAGCTATTTCATATGATGAATACCACCTTGATGCTGGAATCTCTTTAGACCTTAGCTGAAAAGTGCCTAGTTCAAGAAATCTGAGTGCTAAAAATAATTACTTCAGTAGGTGGCACTATTCCCTCTGTGTCACTCCTAACTCAACACTCTTACATGGTTCTCTGGGGCTGAAGAGGCATAAAGAGAAGAACGCTGTGGGTTGTGATTATTGAAGACCACTCGTTCCCCTCCCAGCAGTTGTAGCTGCTGATTCTTAGAGTCTAATCACAAGATAAAAACGCAGCCTACCTTCTCTCTCTCTCTAAATGGATGAGGTGTTTTTGCTAGGTAGGCTGGGTTTGTTTGAGGGGGGAGTCCTGAGATTTTACCCTCCAAGTATCACATATTTATGTGGTGCTATTTTAATAGCTGCTCTGTTCCAGCCCAGAAAGGCTGCAAAATGATAGGTCAAGTACCTCCCTCATACAGAGACCTAGTCGTTCTTCATCTCTAGCTTGCAAAAGGCATTGTTTAACTTAGTGAGGTGGTAACTACCATGATTTAAAAGCAAGTTCAGGAAAGGCTCATTCTTACTGTGAAACAAATAATACTCTCCTAGAAATCCACAGCCTGGTAGTCACAAAGCTCTACAACAGTGTATAAATACCTGCCATCCATTCCCAAAATATATTCATATGCAGTTGGAGTTTAGTCACTTCTCATAGCTGTTAAACAGTAGAAATTAATACATGGGTGTAGTAATTATTTACATGTGGCTTTACTTTACACTATAATGTAACATTTGATTAGTTTTTCAGCATAACTCTAGAGGTAATTTTTTTTTTCCCTTTCTTCAATAGTGTATTTATTTTGCTTGGCTGGGCTTCTCTCTTGATTTGTTAACAGCAAGCAAGCACAACTGTAGGGCAGGATTTGTAGAGGATTCCAGTTTCCACTGAGCATATTTTGAAAGAAGAATCCTCCAAGTCAGATGTCTATATAATATTGCTGCACTTCTAAAACAGCTTTGTGCATCCAGTCGTAATTGTGCCAGCCACAAATAGCAGTTGGACCAGGTATGTTGTGTTTCCTATAAAGCAATTAAAGAGGAAGGATATTGTTTAGGAAGTGTCTAGAGAGTTTCTCAGTTGGGGAATTCCCAGCTAAAGAGATCTAGCTTGGTTTTAAACCTGACCAGACCTTGGGTTTGACTCTAGTTCCATAGGCTTTAACTAAAATCACTTTTGCTTTTTATTCCCTGTCATTCATCTGGAATGCAAATTTAATGCTAATTTCATATGTTGGGGAAGCATCAGAAGTAGTTAGGAGTCAACAGCATCAAAGCAAATTTGCTGTAAATCCCAACTCCCTTTGCCAAGCACTGTTAGGGCCATCTTCTGTCCTTAATATTCTGCCCATGAACATTCCTGGGTATTTACCACATAAGGCTAAGAATAGTTCGACCATTTAAGGGCCTAAGCTTACACACAGAGCCTGTATGAGCAAAGGATTTCTGGGCTGGATCACTGTTAAAACATTATAGCCGTCCATGTTTATCAATAATAAGGTAATAAAACAACACTATCTGACTTCAGCTTTCTTACCTTAGCAAAATATTAGCTCTTTGTCAAGCTGAGGCTTGGTTCCTATGCACAAGGAAACAGAGGTTTGTGTAATTACCAGCTCTCTGTTAGGCTTGGTGATGATACTTAACCATAAATCAAATATTTGTGTATTTTCTTAATCTAGCTTACCCATGTTCAGATGATGAATGAGCATAAAGTACAACATGATAAAACAAACAAACAAATCAATAAAATTAGAAACAAATTCAGCAATAAACCCCAAATTTCTAAAGAGAATTTATAAATCCACTTGTAAATCCAAGCCTCTAGTTACGTATTCACGGATCCTTTAAAAATCTTCAGTGGTTTTCTGCCAGATGTCTGGATTCATGGCAGGAAGAGCTTGAGGAACTGATGTCTGCCTGCAGTATCACCAGGGCTGTGTCTTTTCATTGCCACCACGTCGCTTCAGTCTCATTTTCCAGTGGATGACAGACAATTTGCAATATCCTGATGGTGGTGTTGACACTGAAACTTCTTTTCTCCTTTCTCTTTTGCTGTCATAAAGCCTAACCCAGTCCAAAAGCATGAAATTCAAAAATGAACACACTTAGAGGAGGCTGGATGAGGGGAAAGAGGAGAAGAATTACTCTGCTTTCTACAAAGTCTTCTGATTAGGTATGCAGAGCTCATGTTGGGAATGCTCCTCAGCACTCATAAGAGCTTTCCCTTACGTTTGTTTTGAAGAAAACAGATTCTGGTACTGACACCACGATTCAGGAGCAGAGATGTTGAAAGCTATGGATATTTTTAACATTGCCTGATTATCTGTGTTTTCCTAGATGAGTACCATTTTCATAACTGAGTATAGACCTAAGTATCTAAGTGCCACAGAACAGTGGTTTTTACCTTGTGATCTGTGGCTCTGTAGATGACTTATAAGGTGGCCACAGAAGCTAGTGGTGAATACTAAGCATCTAGCCAGGAAGCTTAAATTCTTCACACAGAAGTCCACACCCATACCAAAAAAAAAAAAAAAACCCAAAACTAAAAACACCCCTCCATAGTGCTCCACATATTGGCAAAGTTTGAAAATGTTTGTCCAAAGACAGACATGGAAATAAAAGAGAAGGGAAGCACGTTCAAGCAGATTGCAAGAGGCTTGGGGATGGAGAGACCATGGGTGTGTCTCTTGGCAGACTGGCATACAACACAAGTGGCTTTAAATGAGCAAGCCCAAATACTGGATGCTTTCTAAGGAACAGCCACATTTGTGTGGGCTCGTTGGTGCTGCTAAAAAAGACAGTGCCTTAGACAGGGCTTTGCTGTGGCTGAGCTGTTTCTGGTAGGAATGGAAAATAACTCCAGGCTTGCTGTGTACGGTTCCCTCTGAAGGGAAGGTGGAACAAACTGCTAATCTGTACAGAATCCAGATGAGGTAAATATAAGGAAAGAAGGGCATACCAGGGTGAAAGGACTTTTCAAGAGTTCCAGCACAGGTGAGAAGCAGAATGGAAAGAAGGGAGTGAGACAAAACAAAACTGTGCATCAAAATGTATCAGTCCTCATCATCTAACTGTCTCCTCCCTGCACCAAAGCTGTACTTTGATCTATGTCTCAAGCCTATTTGTTGCATCAAATGAGTCAAAAAAAAAGGAGACAAGATGTTTACCTCAGCAGTATACACTAAATCTCACTTCAAAAAAAAAGCCTTAACATAAACTTGCTGAACTGTTTCAATGGCATTAGTAAATTATTCTATGTCATGAAAGAATAAAAAAGAAGAAAAATCAAAACCCAACTGGTAAAAAATTACTTTCTAAAGAAAAAAAGAATTAATATGCAATATCTTAGTATTTCCTTTGAAGTCAACACATTTTTAACTTTTTATTTGGGTGAGAGCAGAGTATTTCATATGACAAGTGGTCCAGCTAAATTTTTCCAGCAGATTGTGCTGCTTGTTGTACAGTATTTCCATAAAGAAGAAGCTCCTGGTTCCTTTCCCAGTGCATAGAGGAAAGCAGGCACTCTATCTGTCTGTTTGTCTGTCTATCTATCATCTATCTGTCTGTCTATCTTCAGCAGAGCTCAGGCTAGTTTAGCAGGGGGCACCTGCTGCAGGCAGCTCAGGCTGTATTGACAGGAGTGACCCTCCTGCCTTCTCACTGAAAACAAAGCAAATTAGGCACTTAAGTGCTTCAAGTTGTGCAGTATAAATTGGGGTTGAGATGATCTCACAGTCCTTAAAATAACACCCCCAACACGTGTACGTGCTGGAGGCTCACACTGGTATGAAAGAGTCCTGCAATGCTCCCATGTACCCTCTAGATCCTCTGAAAGCTCCCCTCTCTCTTCCAGATGCTGGAGATGCCAGAGGTTGCATTTGGTCTGAGAAAACCAGACACAGCTTGGTCTCATATCCACTTAAAGCTGGTGGGGCAGTGTCCTTACAAAGCCTGCAGGCCAGCAGAGATGCCCCACTGCCAAGGGTCTCAGCTGGATGGGTCTGTGCCAGAGCTCTGTCAGGAGTAAAAGGAGTCACCTCATGCTGGCTGATCTCTGAGGCTGCTCTGAAAGGAGTGACCTGAAATGTTCTTAGAGGACTCCTCTGGCTCCCTAGCCTGAGAGCAGCCATATAAACAGTATCAAAAGATCAAACACAAGGGGTAACTGATCTGCACCCCTTCTATGCCCCTGTGTGCATCAAAGCTCAGCATTTCCACCAAAGCTGAATGTGAGTGGAGTGGGACTCAGGAATTCCTGCAGACATAATGTGCTAACACAGCTGCCTGCCTGAGTGGGTGTAAAAAAAAAAAAGTTAAAGAAAACTATTTGAGATGATCAGGAGCATTTGTCTCCAATATTGTTTTTTCTGAGGTGAGGCTGTGGTATCTCAACTGCCTTATGAGTTAAAAGAAGAGTTCCCTAAGAGCAACGGGCTTGTTTCCAGGTTTCTGGCCATCCAGAGTTTTGAAGTAGAGGAAATACTGCGTGTTTCTCTCTTTGGCATGATGGGGATGAGATGTAAAAAGAGATTGCGTGAGGTCTGATGGAAGTCTCTGTGGTGGACTGGGACCTCACTGTAGCTGGGAAGCAGACCTGAAAGCCAAGGGTGTTCAGCTGGTCCATCACTAGGAGGGAGCTGGCCATGTTTTGGGGAACAGACCTTCCTGCCCACGGAGTCAGGGTACACAGCTGGGAGAGGAGTACCAAGAAGTGTGTGATGACTGCTTGGTGGCACCGATATCCTGCCCATGCTCTGGCATGGGGGACTTTGTGGCTGTCTCCTCATTTTTGTGCTCATCTCAGGTTGCCCAAAAGAGTTTCTTCCAGTCCCACCGTAAGCCTCTCACAGTCCTTCTCCTTCACCCGCCTTTGACCTCGTGGCATCCCCAGCTGGAGGGAGACACGGGTGAGGTGGGTTAGTGGCAGGACAGGGCAGCATTTGGAAGAGATGACAGTTTCTGTGATAGGGGCTGCCAGGGGGGTGTTCTAACAGGGGGCTGTTTACAACGTGATACCTCAGCAGCTGCTTCAGTCGCGGCCGTGAGCTGTCAGTGCTTAGGGGTTTATGGCACTTTCATCACCATCTGTCACTCCTTTAATGGCATGGTGTGTGCGTCTTGCCACCTTCCCCCTGCCACCCCTTTGCCACCCCCCACCTCCCCACCACACACACACTGTGAGGAGCTCAGCCATATGGCGCTGAGTGAGCCATGCTGCGTGTCCTCTTCCTCTGTCTCCATCTTGAGGGACTGTAGGGGACAGTAGCCAGATAGGGTGGCCCAGGTAGCCCAGAGTTATGGCACAGGAGAAAAAAAACTATCAAGCTAACATGAGAACTGTGGTATACCCTCAGTTCCCTCTATAGGGATGTGTCTGCAGTCCTAATGTTGGGCAGTGGTGGATGTCCGACCTAGTCTTCTGCAAGGAAAAATAGCCTAAAGGTTACTCTTTGTTTATACTTTATGCTAAACTGAGAAAGACTAAAACACACACATACACATTTTTAAATAAAAGTATTTGTTGATGTATACATAGACACACCCCAAGGCTTAATATCACGCCCTTGCCAAGGAACACATGTTGTTTCAGCCTGACACGTTTTAGTTGCAAAATCCAGGATGTTCTTCTCATTTGTTCAAAACAGGAGAAAACTCCAAGTGGGCTGTAGCAGTCGCAAACCCCCGTGGCTGTCTTCCATCCCTAAGCTGCCTCTGTGCCGTGAGCACACGTGGTTTGAAATCAAAGCCTTCTCCAGCCTTGGAGAAGCACCCCCAGAAGGTAACGAGATCTGGTTTGCCATGCCTTAACTTTCAGCTGGTGGAGTTTTTAATGCCTGTAAGCTTAATGCTGTGCATTATACTCTTATCTGCATTACCTCAGGGGTTTTGAGGGAGAGTTTGTGGCTGAGAGTAAACTTCACTGTAGCAATCTTTTTTTTTTTTCCCTCTTATGTGTTCCTCTGATTGGTCATTTGATTATAGTGAATCCCCAAAGGCTCATGGATTAAAAACAAAGGCTGGTTTGTAAGTGAACTTGCTGTTGATGGATTAGGGCAGTGTGCCGGCTGTAACCAGATTCACAATACAAGTTCATTCAGTTGGAGAGCAGCTCTCGACTCGCATTACACTCTCCCTGACTCGCTCTTTACCATCCAGCCAGTGAAACTTTACACCTCTACGATTTTATCACAGCCTCAGTTCACCAACAATGTATGTCATGCTGTGAAAAATATAACTATAAATCAAAGTCCTACATATGGTGCAGCGGTAACCTCTCCAAAGACCCTGTTTTGGAGGCCGTCACGAAACAGATTTGTTTGTGAGTGTGTGTGTGATGCATATACACATATGACAATCAAAGACTACCACAACAGAGAACTCTTATTTTCTAAGCTGACATTTCACCGTGTGAGCCAAAAAAGTTCACTTTGGAGCACAGTGCAATGTTTGTGATATTAATATCAATAGGCGCCTTTTAGATTTTCACTCTACTGCCAAATACGTTCGAGGATGATACATTTTTATACCATTAGTTGGGAGGCAAAGCCAAGCATGCCCACACTTCTGTGATAGGCAGAAGGGAGCTTTCACCTCTGATTTTTACCTTCACCTCTGATTTTTTTAATCTCCCGCACTCTCTTTGGCTCACGTGCCACTCTGAGCGTTCCCAATCCTTGGAGAGCGCGATCTTTAAGAGCTGTCATTACACTTCTCAAGTTTGACAGAAGATAAGAAAGAGAACAACTGGTTTTAATCATGACAGATTCCAAGTTTTGGAAATCTTTCCAGAAGTTACTCCCAAGAGCTGACGTTTTCTGAAGCCACTTCTCTCTTCAGTTCATGTGTACGTGTTCCCACCATCCAGAGATCCTCACCTCCAGATCTTATTGCTTGCCAAACAGTGTCCCTACTAGACAGGAAGACTAAACCAAGATGTACTTTTGCAAATTATGCATGATCAACTATCTCTGATATGGAAGAGAGCCAGAAGTGGGAATGCAATAGCCCAGCAATGTGAAGCACCAAAGAGAACAGTCACGCCAGGACTGTGCTGTGCAAATGGCATTTCTGCCTGAGGAACAAAGTCCTCTCCAAGGCCCATTTCTAGTCAGTGATCCTGATGATTTATTCAAGTCTCATCTTCTTCTCTTGCCTAGAATTAGGTGGTGTCAAAAAATCTTACAGATACATCTTTCCTGGTTATATAATATCCTTCACATGTAGCAAAGGGAGAACCAAGGTACAAAAAGACTAATTGACTAAATAGACTGGAAATCCATGGCAGAATGAACTGTGAAACAAGCTTGATACAAATTTGACTTTCTCTGCTGCAAGAGCTTGGCTCTCCCATGAGGCTAAAGTGATAACTTGTTCTTCTTTAGCCATGCAAGAAAAAAAAACAGCAAAATTTAGAGAAGCCCTTAAGTTCTATTTGACTGCTACTTCTAGGCTTTCCCCAGCACTGCCCCTGCTTCCTCTTTTGCTACACGTTGGTTCTGGCTTGGAAAAAACAAGACAGACCACACACTACCTGTGTAATTATCACACAGTCTTAGCTGTCACTCAGGCTTTTTTGCTGTGGTTCTCTGCAACTTCACAGCACTTTCTTCCTCATTCCATTTTAAGTTTCTAACAGACATGGAAACAAGTCAAAAAAAAGAGCTTAAAAACAGTTTTAATAATAATTTTAATTATTATTTAAAGCTTCCTTGTGTTTTATTGCTTTTCTTTACAAGAATAAATGTTTTTATATTAACCATTAATCAAAATTCTGTGGAAGAACCTTTTCCTGGTTTAGTCATCCACAAATCTGACAGCTGGGAGGTTGACTATTGGAAAATGCATTTGCTTTTTTAATTAAAACCCCTCTTTTTTTTTCTTTTTTATCATTAGTTTTTCCCAGAAGAAAAAATAATGTCTTGCCCTGCTGCAAGCTCAACTGAAAAATTTTAAGCAGATAAAGTTATGCTGAGGCAGTGGTATGAACCAGAGCTTCTTGTGCTGCACCAAGGCTGGATTTAGCTGGTATTAAAGGTTCACTTGTGTTTTCTCCATAAGAGAAAAAAAAGCTCTACTGGAGTAAAGACAAAGAGAATGAAATATATTCCCTCTATCTGCCTTGATAGTACAACTGTGGAATAGCTTTATGGAGGAGAGAGGGGAATCTCCCTTCTCCTGTCTTTTTGAGCTTAGTTTCAGGTTTCTCAAATTAAACAACATTTTATTACTTGGCTTAGAATTTTTTATTAGTAATTTCAAGTGTTCACAATGGAGCCAGTTCTAATGTTACAGCAATCTGCAATATTTGGGCTTGTCTCTGCTAAGAAATTAACTGTTAACCATGGGTCATATGGTAAGAATTACAACAAGGGGGAAAAAGAAAAGAATAATGTCTGTTTGGAGTATTTGAAAACAAATGGACAAACCTTCAAGCATCAATGCCTTTAGTTGTCAACTCAAGCCTGTGGAAAAGCAATAGTCACAGCCTCACTCGAGTTCATGTTGGACCTGTGTTGGCAGAAGGGTATGAACACCACCTTCACATCTGGTAACCTTTTTGCCACTTCCAGGCAACAGGGTTCAACAACTGAGTGCCTGCAGACCAAACCAAGAGCCTCTGAAACCAGAGGCAGACTGCCCTTTGTTGACCACTGGACATGGTCATTTCCAGAGATGGTAGAGATCAGACTGTGGATAAATTTTACCTGTATCTCGTCCCTCCCTGTTCTGTGAATAAACAGAGGTGAGATGTCAATCAAATGTGTCTCCCCAGGGCTGCTGAGAGACACACAGACTGTTGACAAGTCCTACCTGACTTGGTCAATGCCTTTTGGTAGCTGTGGTATCATGATGATGCTTACTGATATGCTTTACAGGGCAAGACATAGGGCCAGCACTTGTTCTGACCAATCCAAGGGCAGAGCTGAGAAGACAGAGATAATTTGGGGTTTAAAATAGTTGTATTTTCTGTAATGCAAGACTTGTATGTGAAAAGGCGTAGAGCTGTTGATAGATGTGCTGGTGTGGGTAAGTGCACAGCTGCCAGCTGCTTCAGATAAAACACTGCATGAAATTGTGCCATTTATATAACTCCTGTTTACAGACTTGGAGCACACAAGGATAACCGTGGTTTTACATGAAATCACCCAGTCAACGTAGTGCTCATGCCTCTGCTTATGAGAATTCTGCTGATGCAAGGAAACTGAGTGGTTTTAAATCACCATACCTGGCATTGTGCTCTTTGGAATTAGGTATCAGGGATGTTTATGCAATATGTATTTTAGATGTCCTTCAAAAGATTTGTGATGCCCAGGAAAAATGATTTAGATTTGTCACTGTTTTCAGCTCTGCCCAGAGAATGCACCGTGGTTTAGCTCCTCATAGCACTTGAAGATGATCTCATTCTGTTTATTTTTCTCTTGCTTGTTAATTTTTGAGCATTAATTAGCTCCAGGCATCATTCTTCTGTTCCTTCCATGAGCTCTATCACAGATTAGTAATTGAAGTTTTTATTTATGTATTGCCTAGATCCAGATAATTACTGGTTGAGCCTAACACCCATTGTAATGCATCTTAAACATGTGGCTTTGGCTAGAACAGTTTGAGAGGCTTTTTTTTTCTTTTTTGCCTCTGTTTATAATTGTATTAGTTCTGCTCTTTGTAGAAAATGACTCTGTCAGACCTTTCAAAAGAAACCCCACCATCTTCTGTCAAGTGGGTATATCTACTCTTTATTTTTTCCCTTTATAGACAGATGAAGTCAGACTTCACAACACACTTGAGTCTGGACACCCTTACGTTGTTCAAACAATTTGAGATTACCTTTGATATCTCCACCTTCTAAAACTTTTGCCTTGATTTCAGTGGAGCCAGGATTTCATCATGGTCCTGCTTCTTGGCCCAGTTCCTGTGAGTGTAGCAGGCAGGTGGGGAACATAGCAAACCACTAGCCCATCTGGAAATAGACCAATTATCTTTTTAGATCCTGTTTGGACTCCAGCAAAAAATAGATGAACTGCCCTCTCCTTCCTGATGAAGGAAAATAAAGAAGTACCAAGGCAAGATCTCTCTCCAAATACAGTTTTGCTTGAAAACCTGAAGCAGTTCCACTCACTGCTCTATTTAGAAACCCTGGTCATGTATTTTCTTCAGTTCGTGTCTTCTTACAACCACGTGGTTGTTATCATGCGTGCAGCATTAGAAATGGTCTTCAAGTTAATTCTGTATCTCAGAAGGTCATGAGCTGTACCTCTGGAGTCTCCTTTTGCTCTGGCTGGAAGTTTCTGAAGCCTGGTGGTGTGCAGCTGAGTTACAGTGGAGTTTTCATACATAGTCACAGAGGAGAGAGTGGCATGAGCTGAAAGTGTTTCTTCTTTTAGTCCCTGCCATCTCTGCATTTCTGTACTATATTTTTCCCTGTCTTGACTACCTAGGTATGATATTTAACAGAACCTTTGAACTTGTGCTTACCCATACTCCCCCTTCTAGAAGAGGAGTGCAATTCAGCTGATTCTCCTTATGAGCTGCCACATTTAAGTATATATAACATATATATAAAATATATCAAATTATGTAGTTATATACATATATGTGTTACTAGTACCTTCCAGAACAATTAGCTACAACTCAACATTAAGTCTTTTTCAAACACCTGGCTCTTGATATTACACATTCTAAACAAACTTTCACATTTAAAAAAATCCAGATCTTGGAAACTTAACAGTTAAGAGGTCTGAATGGTTTCTCTATTGCCAGGCAAGGCTGTTACTTGCCATCATTTTTCTTCAAGCTGCTGCTGCTATGCAGTGCCCTAATGTTGTTTATAAATGTACACACACACACAAGTACCTACAATGAAATGAAGAGCTATAATATTTTTCATTCTGTTATTTTAAAAGAAAACTAAACCCAAAAACCCAAGAAAAAATATATGTGGGACTCGGTTACCACAGAAGCAATGGTTTGTAGTGCCATTCCAGGTGCCCTAGGACACTGCAGCTGGCCTCCAGCCTCTTCTCCAGAAGGGCACAGTATGAGATCTTAGATACCAAGGGAGTCTAGACTGTCTCTAGGCAGGTATTTTTAAGCACCTTTATCATTGTATTTGTCTAGGCAAAGAAAAGTTATTTTGCTTCTAGCAGGTGAAAATTTTACAGGTATTTTGATGGGACTTAATAATTGCCATATACAAAGAAACCTTGCAAAATAGCCCAATAGAGTGTAATTGATCCATGAGATCAATCTTTCATCGTCCTATTAGCAGTTTTCTAAGAGCTCTGGAATCAAAATGTTCCCAGTCTGTATCCATTCCTACTCCACCCCACTCAGCACATGCATAAATATTGGTTTGGAAGTCCCAGGCTTCACAGCCTGTCCCTGCAGAAACAGAGGTGTTGACTGTAAACAGAGAAGCTTCCCAAACTCAAGGGGGAAAACAGTGGGAGAATCTGTTAGTTTGTAAAGGCTTATTCTTCACTGCAAAGATATTTACAAGTTTCATTTCATCACTAGGAAATGGCATGAAGAAAATTACTACAAGTCATCACATTTTAAAATATTTTAAAGTAAATAGGGAAATATTTAAAGTAGGTAGGAAAATAGATAGAATGCAGAGATCAGGAAAATACTGAAAGCAGAAAACGATCAGCTATTAAATTGCATAGCCAGTTTATCCAAGGATAGCTAAAGCAGTGATGTGAAAGCAATAAATGATCTTTTCCCAGCTAACAAATCAGTCTGCAATGGGTGAGGCCAAGTTCTTATCTACACAAGAAAACAGGGTTGTGCCAGCAGCTGGTTTGATGAACCTGTGCCAAATATCAGCTAACTGAAAGTATCTAAACTTGTAAAATGTAATCAATCCAAGCTCATTCTAGTGCTGGTTAGTCCCTGCTCCAAGGAGTTGTGGTCATGGTGAGCTGATCCCCTATAGATAAGTCCTGTTGCCATTGCAGTTTGCTCAAGTTCAGAAATGCTGTTGAAGAGGTTTCGTCTTCTCCTAGTCAAGGTCCATGCTGCAGATGTGGGTTGTGGACACAAGGAAGATCAAGCTGGAGCTTCTCACAAGCCCCACTTGGCTTCTCTGCTGTCAGGTGGCTCCCCAACACAGCCTGTTGTCCCACAGCACATCAGTTCCCACGTTTCAGTCTATCTCAGCCTAGGAAAAGCTACAGCAACCAGCAAAGGGGCTGCAGGGTGGCCCATGTAGGGAATATCTTTGACACTTTCACTCCTGTTACTGTTGGTAGGAACCATAATGTCTGCAATGACATCGTGAGTTTGATTGCCAGCCCTCTCCCAAAGGACAAAAAACAGCCACCAAATTTGATCTTTATAAACAAGCATGGGCAAGATTTTACAAGTACTCCCTTCAGGGATGAAGTTGTATTGGCAAATCACTATCTATGGCTGTATCTGTAATATTTGTGTAAGATCAAAAAAAAAAAAAATCAGTCATTGGATTAATCCCCCTGACACCTTTCGTGACCCCAAGGTCTGTTGCAATGCTCCTGTAATTGCACAATACTAATTACACAGGTGCTGGTGATACCCACACGGTTGAAAAAACAAGTTTTTTTTCAGGACTCTTGAGCACAGAATAGTCCTGAGGCAAGGGCATTAACTTAATTAAGGATTGGGTCTGGGACTCGGCTTTCAACTCTGCCACAGAACTTTTGCATGACATTGAGGAAGTCACCTAGCCAGGTTCTCCTCTCTAAAATGTGGATAATGAAAACCTTCTTTTACTCTACTGGAAGTATAAATGCTTTCACTGTTGAGGCCCACTTTCAAATGCTTCTGATGAAAGCCAGGTACTATTACTAGGATGCTCATGCTGATGTCTGTTGTACTTGTTTCCTAGTCTGTCTTCTAAAGTTACTGAAACCTTTCCAAACTTCTGGCTACTTTCAAACCAATACATTTAAAAAAAAAAAAAGAGAGAAAAGAGAAAAAACAAAAAGTGCATAGTCAAAGGATTCCCCCTGCACACAAGCCACAGCACCACTTTATTTCTCTCAAGTGTGGAACTCACAACATCTCAATTCAGGATTTCTGAAACAATTGGTCCCCTTGGATCATCTGTGTGCAGCTCCACTCCTTTCCTTCCACCCACCCAAGAGAAAACCAAACAGAAATCCTTAAGCTTAAATATTTCTTTAGCTTTTTCTAATACTTTGTGACCCCGTGTGAACCCTGTTTTGACCCCAGCCCATGTGAGGTCACGACCTGCATTTGGAAAACGCTGGCCTAAATCTAAGATGTTAGTGGGGCTGCTTCTCAGAGGTGATTTGACAACTGTCCACTTCTGTGGGTGTGGTACACTCTTGGAGAGGATGCTCTGACCTTCCAGTCATGAGATGCTGTGTTTCATCCACACCAGGGAGCTTGTCCCATGGAGTTTGAGGAGGAACAAAGACCACACAGCACAAAAATGAGGTTTCTGTTTAAGCTCTTGGCTTGTTACTACTCCTTGGGACCTCAGGCTGTTTTCTTCCATTTCATCCTGAAATGGCTCAGATTCTAATATGAGGTAATTCTCTAACAGGACAGTCATTTCGCATTGATTAGACATAACACCCCAGAAAAAAAAAGATAGCTAGATGTCAGAAAAAGACCCAGATGAAAAGAAAGTATTACACTTACAAGAGGGCTGTGTGTGTTTTGGGTGTTCCCTGAGAAAAAGATCTGCAGAGCTGGCAGATGCGGTGACAGGTTGAGTCAGGGAGTGCAGAATGCACCAGAGGGGACCAACAACTGGGAAAATGAGGGTGAATGGTGGTAGAAAAGGAAAGCACTGGAGAGTCCATAGAAGAAGCACCAAATGGAGCAGAACCATTGAAAAATATATTAACGTTGCAGTCAAAGGGAAAAAGAGGCATACAAAGGAAATCATTGGGAATGTGTGGCTCAAGGGAGAGGGAGGACCTGACAGTTGATTTATTTTTGCTGAAGAGCAAGTGAGGCAGTGTTGATGCACAGCTGTCAGAGCTTCCTTTCTTGGCCACTTACTGCACCGTCGGAACTGAAGGCTCCACGTGCTAAGCTGGCAGTGACTGATCTGTCATGCATGACAGGTTATATTCTTCATTCTCAAATCAAAGTTTATTGGTGCAGGTAGGAAGTGATCTAGAACCTGGCAGTGGTTGGTGTCTTTCAGATAGACAACATATTGTCTGCTCCTGTGAAGCCATTTCTTACCCCTGTGATAGGCAAGAAATTCTCAGGTCTGCTGTCATAAAAATCAAAGAAATGAGAGCTTCTGCTTTTCCCAAATCCACCTCTTGATGTATCACTGCTCATAGCTCCTTAACTGCCTTGTCCTCACTGCTTGCAATTCAAAATCCTCACTCTGGACTGTGTGCTCCCAAGAACAGACCTGTGCCATCAGTTCCCCTGAAGCATATTAGGTTGTTAGTACTGGTTCCTTACTTGGCTTTTCAGACACGTTTCCTTGGCAGAGTGTCCTTTGTGTTATCACTACCTGGAAATGGGCATTTGCAGCCAAGGACAGTTTGGATTAGATCCCCAGACTGATCTGGACTCCGAGTTTCCCCAGGAGCTTAACACATCCTGTCCAGAAGTGCAGGTGTGTGGCTACTCTGGCTAGCACCCCTCTTCAGGGACACCCAACTGACAATGAGCAGACAGACTGTGCCCAGCATTCTGAAATATCGTTGTTCTCTCTCTGTGGCATAAAAATAGCAGACTATAGAATGTGCTTACTTCATTTTTCTCACTGTTCAACATTATTTGGACAAATATTGCCCGTGATCTTTATTCTGCAGTGCTCTCTTGACTTCTGAACGACAGACGTGTTCTGGATAAGCTTAGCTTTGGCAGGTACCTCATATAATCCTCCTCACAAAAAAAAAAACTCTGCCTCTCTCCCCTTTCTTCCCTCACCCATAGATTTCTGTCTGGTTATTTTGTGCCTGGGAACTTTCCATTCACTAAACATCTGCCTGCTGAAGAGACGTTTGGAGAAGGAGTTATCTTAAACTTCAGTCAACTTCCATAGCAAACCTATTGTTTAGTCAAAGTTCAGTTGTTAACTCTTGATACCTTCCATTTTCTTTGGTGTGTACATGCTAGGAGTACTGTCAGCAGAAACAGCTACAGCAAGACATGCTCTCTGCTACACCCATTTTCATAGCTTGCTTTCTTAAATTAGTCCAAGTGCATGTGTGCCATAAACAGGTTTCCCCAAATAACCACTTCAATTACCGTGTCTTTTTGATTTTAGTACCAAGGGGCATATTTTCAGGGTTATATTTAGTCACAACATCAGGCACAGAATGGCCATTCTGAGGGAAAAAAACTCTTTTCAGGCATGGTTTGTCTTGAAAAAATAGTGTGATGTGTGGTTGTTATTTTTTTTGTTTGAAAATTAGTGGCACTAAAAAAGACCAGAATTTCTGGGTAAAAAAGGCACTTTTTGCTTGTCACATGTTCTTGGTTCTGATATCACTTGACAGGAAAACTAATACGTATGTAGTTTAATATAATACATGGAGAGAGTAACAAAATGCCTTTGGTTAGCAGATTTTATTGTAAGAAGATAAAGGGTAAGACCTTGGCAAGAGCCATGAAGGTTCAAGAGAGTGTTCAAATGGTCTCTGCCTGTTCCATGGGATTAAGCATTACCATGTGATCCCATTAATGTCACAGGTTGAGTTTCACATCTCCATTGTACATAGGACAGGAACCCAAAAGTGGTCCTAGCAGATGCAATGGCACTTGTGTTTCCATGAGGTTCCAGTTCCAGGAGCCACACAATCTTCACCTGGTAGAAGCACTAGCAAAAAAAAAGAGTTTCTGAAGTAACTCTCTGTAATTGCCAATTTTATCTTAATTAGCATGATAGAGAATCTATTTTAACCATTTCTCCAGGGGACTTTAGCCACTAGAATGTTAATAACTTTGATTTTAAAAACATATTTTTACAATCTTGTTCTTCTGCCTATTTCCATTATTTTCTTTGAGACTGTGTAATTTTCATTACTTGCCTGCTCTTGTAAATCCATGTGCAAAGATGTGTATAACAAAAAGAAAATGGGGGAAAAATTAGTCAAAATATAATTTGAAAGAAAAATAAAGCCCAAACAGCTTTCAGGATTACCAGGATTTGTGTATACATTAACAGGTTGAAATGGTCTATCAGGAAGGAAATGAAAAAATGAGATCCATGTATGTTTGCAGATTATGAGAGTGTCAAATAGAGGGAATTCAGTAAGAAATCCAATACCCTTTGTTAGGTGAGTGTATTTGGTAAATCATGTTTTATAGCTGAACGTGGATTAGACAAGCCATAACTAATTTGTCAGATTTTGACTGAATGCCAGTATTTTTGTTACATATATGACATTTTAATCAACTTCATCTTTGAACTGGAAGCCTGTTGGAGAAGGTAATTCCATCTGACCCATTGCTGGTTTTTAACAGTGAGCAAGAAAAAAAGAATGAAATGTTCTAGAAGCAGATTTCTAAGTTAGACAAAGTGTGGTGAAACATCAGATAATCGGATTGGATGTTGAGAAGGAAATAAAAACATTTCTCACGTAACTGATTGGGTTCCTTCTGATATACTGTGACTTTCATACACTGTGGGGTAAGTAAACTGCTTAATCAACTTCCCCTTATTGCTGCAAAACACATCATATGAATGGTCTGCTCATGATTCATTAAGTCCTCTGAAAAAGTCAGGGCTGATTCAAATGCTTCAGCTCTGCCTTGTTAACCTCGTTAGTACTCAGCGAATGGCAATGAGCTGGGGAAGAGCAGAGCTCATTTTGCAAGCACCCTGATTTACAGATTCCTCCATGCAAGGACACCATCTTTGGAACATTTATTACAGATGTCAGAATCCTAAGTCTTTAATCACTGTGTTGTTAATTAATACCCTATTTGTTGCTGTCAGTGGTTGGACGCTGGATGTGCAAAATTCCGCCTGTGGAAGTACTTAATGGGATCAGGTAGTACGTTGGTGAGGTGCTGCTCAGCTGCCAGTCTGGTGGAATGTCAGAGGGTGCCAAGAAAAGCATTGCAAGCACCAAAAAAAAAAAAATTAAAAAAATAAAAGGAAGGTGGGAGGGAGAAAGGTGAGATCGTGGGTAAGATTTTCTTTAGACCTGGCCAATAAGGGGCTACCTCTCCAGCTACAAGTGCTCAGGCTCACTCCTTGAAATTGCACTGCACTCCCTTCTGTTCCTTGTGGGGTGTGATTTCTATCTGAAGCAACCAACTGTTGCAGAAGTGTACTATGTGCTGCCCAATGCACAAAGAGCTTCTACAGAATAAAGCAATACCACAAAAGCATGCATGAAGGAGAAATGTCTTCCAAATAGATGACAGAGCATTTCTGGGCTGAGGAACAGTTGCCAGTTTCTCCTGTTGTTGTTCTAAAGAGAAGGATGTGCTGAAATGTTGCCTTCCAGTATCTTAGGGGGGCCTACAAGAAAGCTGGGGAGGGACATTTTAGGATATCGGGTAGTGACAGGACTAGGGGGAATGGGGCAAAGCTGGAAGAGGGTAGATTCAGGCTGGATGTGAGGAAGAAGTTCTTCACCATGAGAGGGGTGAGACCCTGGAATGGGTTGCCCAGGGAGGTGGTTGAGGCCCCATCCCTGGGGGTCTTTAAGGCCAGGCTGGAGGAGGCTCTGGGCAGCCTGATCTAGTGGGAGGTGTCCCTGCTCATGGCAGAGGGGGTGGAACTAGGAGTAGGTAGGTTTCCCCTCAAATAAGTGATTTCACACTCAGAGAGTGTGTGCAAGTTTGGAGCTGAGATCCCTGCCAGAGTCCCAGGAGGAAGGTAGAGAGATGGATGCCCCTTCTCACAGTAATTTTAAGCAGGAACCAAATCTGAGTGCTCAAAATCATTCCCCCGAGAAAGCTGTTTCTTCCCCTTGAGAGTACATGTGGAGAAGCTGGACAGTTACCACGAGTGCAGAGTAGAGAAGGAATGAATGCTGTTTCATCCCAGCAACAGTCTTTAGTTTTATGAGAATGCTGTTTCTTCCCCTTGAGAGTACACGTGGAGAAGCTGGACAGTTACCAGGAGTGCAGAGCAGAGAAGGAATGAATGCTGCTTCATCCCAGCAACAGTCTTTAGTTTTAGTGGTTCTGATTTTGGGATGGATTCTTCTGAAAAGCGAATAAAGGTAAAATAGGAATATTTGCAATGAAAGGCTAAGGTCGTACTGCAATATTCTTAACAGGACCATGGCTCCAGGTCTCTGAACACAGTGATGTTCAGCAGTTCACCACATTGCTTATCCTGAAAGGGATACAATTTTTTATATGACTTTGATCATATATTAATGGTAATCCAGAGGGAGCTGGTCTGTGCAGTGGAAAGTCTTTTACCTCGCTTTGAGAATCAAGCAATCAATTTATATGAGTAACATATTTACCCAAGCCTTGAAAAGCTTCTTTCTGCTGGCACGTTCTTACTACAAAAAAAAAGGTGAAAAGGAAATTTTCATCTGTGTCTCTGTGTGAATGTCCACATGGAATTCCATATTATCAAGGCAGATAACTATCTCATTTGTATGTCATAGTTAATAACTGATTGGGAAAAGAAACAAGACAGTCTAAACTGACTTGATAGAGGAATTAAGTCTTGTTGAAAATATTTAACTGAACTTCCCAAACTCTTAAGTGTGATCTTCAGGTGAAGGGTAAAAGCTGTATAAAATAAATTCATATGGGATGTAAACAAATGATGTGGTGGTCAGTCTAGTAATACCTGAGCTAGCTTTTGCACTCTGGTTTTGTGGGGTTTGGGGGCTTAGATTTTGCTGTTGTTGATTTTCAAGGCTTTAAAGTGGTCAAAAAATTAAACTTGCTTAGGTGTCATGATATGGTCAGTAACTTTTGGTCAGTAAAACTGGCTGTGCACAAAATATACCTGAAAAATATAGCAATTGTTTTGTGTTAGACACAGTTAAACTGCATCTAAAAACTTATATGGCTCATGACTGCTTAACCCTCATCTTACATTTCATCCATGCAGCTCAACAGCACTTATTTTTTTCCATTTCCTTGTCTTTTAAAATGACAAGAGACATTGATGGGCATGATGCTATGCAATTTAATGAAAAGAAGTTTAAAAAGATGATAAAGTGAGAACAGGGTCAGGGGAAGAGCCCCTGGCAAAAATCCAGTATGGGGACCCTAGTGTGAAGGAAAAGAGGAGGGTACAGGTAGAGGTCCAGGGACAAGAGGAGCAAGAACTAAACCAGCTTTCTGACTGAAGGAGAAGATGGAAGCTTCTGGTAAAGGCAGATGGGAGAAATAATGACTGGATGTCTTTCCTTTTCTTTTCAGTTTCCATCACCATCTGTTACTGATAATTTCTCTGTTTTTGAAGAAGAGCTGGTACAGTAAGTGAACCAGCCCACCAACATAGCCAGCAAAGGAAAAAGAAGAGAACAGGTTAGAAGAAAGGGAAATGCAGGGGGGTTTATATCTGATGGTAAACACTTTCATCCTTCCCTGCTGCTTGAATAATGCATCCTAATTTGACATGACTATACTGGTCACCAAGTTCATGCTAGGGTTATATAATCACAATCTGATCATTTTTCTTAAGTGCTGCTCAGCACAGAGTCCTTTTATGTGGATAAAGGAAAGCAGCTATTCTTTTTCGTGTGATTTTTGGCTTGGGTCGGTAGAAGTGTCAGCCAAGAATAAAAATACCTTTATAATCTTTAGCCTTTTTTCCCCTACAACACTTCTGAGTTGTGCTATTATTTCTTCATTGTCCTTCTATCAGCTGAAACAGAACTCAGTGTTTATGCCTCTGTTGGTTTAATAGTATATGGCTTTCAGTCAAGTTTATTGAAGCATTCTCCAGAAAATGAGTGTGGTCTTAAGATTGTGTCTAGCCATACATGAATGACTTTCTATTTGGAACTGGAACTAAGCTGGAAGTCAGCCCCATCTCACTGCTCCACCTCTGTCATGTGTCTCTCATCTAGGTCTGGATTTTCTGGGAAAACTGAAAATGTTTACAGTCTGCATGCAAAATGCCTGAATTTCAGTGACAGCTTTTCTGACAAAATGAGGGGCACTGCCTGCCAATTGCCCTTCTCCAGGGTAAGCGACTGTAGGAGTTTTTAGAGATCTGTGATTGAAAGAAGGGTTTATGGCATTGAGGGATTTTATTCCTCAATAACCTCAAAAATTATTAAACCTTTTGGTTTTACATAATGCAGCTACCCCTATGGTAAGAAAAGACTCAGTCAGAAAGTCCTTGCCAGTGTTTTTTTTTACAATAAATAAAATAAGGTAGTAGTGCTGCCACTATGCTTCAAACTGCACTTGGAACCTCATCTCAGGATTTCAGTGTGCCTGGCTCTGAATTTGATGGGACACTATAAAGGTAAATGATGCTGCAGCAAATAATAGGCTTGGTGGTGTTGCCATCTTCTTCATGAATGGAATTGCATCCATAGGAGAGCTGAGCTCTTCTGGATTATATGCAATTTAGGCACTCACTATAGTTTTCAAAAAGCAACAAATGCTTTTTGGATCCTAGTTTAGTTGACTGTAGTCAACTTGCACAAATTTTCATGTAGTTTTCCTGCTTGTAGTATAACCTGTGTTTAAGGTAGAGCAGGTGAGATGAAGCATTCCTAGGAGGCTCCCATGCCTGCTGATGATGAAGGGAATCTGGGAGGTTAACTTCAGCTAGACACCTTTCAGACAACTGAGATTACATGAGATGGGTCTCATGCATTCTGTTTTCAGATGTGGTGGACTACATGTCTACATGTCATCCAAAGAGCAGAATTTATGTGTTTATGTGAATTTTATACACAGGACTAGCAGTTTTCATAAGTTACAGTTATCTGACTGTTGCTTTAGCAAAACAGGCTGGTGTATGTTCAGTACTCATAGAGCTGTAGTGCTGTTGATACAAAAATACAGAATCAGCTTTACTTTGCTTGCATTTTACACGTTGCTTCTGCCCAGGGTTGGATACGTCTGAAAAGGGCTGGTTTGTGTCTGTACTCTAGGCAGGTGGTTTGCTCAAACACTGCAAACCCAACACATGCAGGTCATGCTGGACTTTTGTGTAATATACAGTGTTGTATAATTCAGCTGTACAGTGCATACACAATGAATCTCTGACTTCCAGAAAACATTGGCTTGACTTCACAGATGGAGAAGGAAAAGGGTTAATTCTGGGAAACTGGGACCAATAATCCTCTTTCAAGGGTGTTCTTTGCAGATAAATTCAAGATTGGTTTTGGAGCTGTCCAATGCTAGATTAATAGACTCTTTAGGAAAAAAAAAAAAAAACTAAAACACTCATGAGGACATTAATAATTTTGTATTTACTGCTGGCTCTGGATGATATGCAGTAAATAAATGCAATGAGCAATTTGTATAATAGGAATTGTGTATACATTTCCCTGTGCTGAGCCCCATCAGATGGGGTTCCTGTGGAAAAAAGTGTATGATCATGTAAAGACTCTTACAGTTAACAACCACAAGGATGCTGAATTAAGGCTGTATTCAACATTAACGCTGGCACTTCCAAACTTCTGAATGTCTGGTGTTGTGTCTGTAAGATTTTCAGGATTTGTTTGAGTTTTTCAGTGTAATAGAGGTTTAAAACTAATGATCCAGTGATCTTAGCCTGGTAGGGTAGAAAAAGGTGTCTGGGATTAATGTACTGTGTTGCTTTTGAAAGATTTAGGTTATATGGTAATTTCAGGGAGATTTACTGCATATTTAGAAATGGATGTACTATAAGATGACCAAATTTTTTTAGCCTTCAATAAGAGTTAAACCAAATTGTAGCCTAAAGCCTCAAGAGTCTGGTTTACTTTTTTACGATATTTTTGTTCCTGGCATCTGAAACGCCTGGCTCTTTATGATGCCTGTTTTCTTTAATGTGTGGTCTGGGACAAGACTGGAAGAGAAAGTCATGCTGTCTCTGAAGCTGAGAATAGCTGCTTAGCATCCAAATATATAATTAGGGAGCTTTTCATGCCTTTTTAATAAGTTGTAGTCATTAGTAAATTGCCAGTCTCGTACCCCTCAAATGATTCAGACTCTTTAAACTTGACTGGACTGGCCCAATTCCATGCAGAGCAGATGCTTTTTTGTCTCATTTCATTCTTTCCCTTTTGTTAGGGGCTTCAGCTGCAAGGAGAAAAAAAAATCCTAGTTGCAAATAAGAGGCATGACAGTGAAAACATAGCTACTCTCCTATGCCAAAACTAAACACAGAGACCTCCCTTCTCTGCCTTTCTCTGACTTGAGAGTAAGTGCTCTGATACTGAGTCACACACACACACCCCAACTCCTCTAAGGAAAACTGAGAAAAATTATAGTTCCTGCATAAATACCTTTAGAATTCTACTTAGGGTTTACCTACACAGACCTTGAGGAAAAATAATGCACATTAACAAGAAGTATAAAAGTGGATTAAAATGCATTAAAGCTAAACTGCATGATCTCATATAGCTGCTGTTACTCAAAATTACAATGACTTTAATTTCATCAGGATTAATTGACCTCTAGCATAAGTTCAGGCAAACAAAATAAAAACATGTTGGCTCTGAGTTAGAATGCTTATTAAAAAGTAATCACATTTAAATCCATTTCTTAATTAAAAAAAACTTATTTGGTTAATTACAAAGTTATTACCAATGGACTTTTAAATTAGGTTGGCCCTTTTAAAATAGGTTGGTCATATGGCATTAGGCTGCCATTTAAAGTTTTAAACCAGATTATTTAAGTGGCATAATATATTGAACCAGAAAGTCACCAGGTAAATTGCTCACAAACCTCTACAAATCTGAAAATGTCCCCAGTGTTTTCAAACACTCTGGGCAGAACCTTCTGAGTCCATGGAGTTAATTTTGTTTTGATTTGGGCTTCTTTTCTGCAGTGAGAACGAGGAGTCGCAGTGTTTTTCCATTATTGATTTCTGAACCATCTATGCTCAAAATAGAAGCAGCTCTGCAGCTGTGCTTAAGCTTATCATCTCCTTTCAGGTACAGCTTTTATTTCTCATGGGATTCTCACAAGCAGATGAAATGTTGCACGACCACAAAATTGTATGAAGTCTTAAGGTAGTTACAAGAAGGGTTTCACTCGTCTATCCATCTTACTTTTTTTCTGTATTCATATATGTTTGCACCAAGAAAGTTGGCAGTACTTTAAATTACTGGACTTCCAAGACCTTTTGTCATCTTCTCAGGATGAACAGATGGATGAACAGAAGTAATAATCTTGCTGTATCATTTTGTAATTTACTTCTGCAAATTTTTTCCCTGTCTCATCCCAGAAGTATAGGTAATTTAGAGATTATTGTTCTTGTGAGATGAGGGAAAATCATTAGCTACCATTCTGAAGAAAATTTTAAGAACTGTTTTCAAAGAAGTGTGCCCTGAAACCATTTGTCATCCTCTCAGGATGTTCTAGGTGGATGAAGTAATAATCTTGCTGTATCATTTTGTAATTTACTTCTGCAAATTTTTTCCCTGTCTCATCCCAGAAGTATAGGTAATTTAGAGATTATTGTTCTTGTGAGATGAGGGAAAATCATTAGCTACCATTCTGAAGAAAATTTTAAGAACTGTTTTCAAAGAAGTGTGCCCTGAAACCACAGAAGTCAACGGATTTGCATATGCAAAATGGAAGGGAAACTTTTAACTTCTAATATTTTCTAGGTTTTGAGACAACTATTTTAAGACAGATATGGGGAAAAAAAAAAAAAGATAACCCTGAGATAATGCAGAAAGCAGCAAATACTATTGGTGTAACATCACATGACATGGCACTGAGACCTTGAAGTGTGGATCCCTTCAAGAGGCTTTGCCCTCAGTATTTGCAGCATGAAAGGAGTCTGGGCTGAGGCATGAGAGAATGCAAGAGAGTTAGTGAGCTCTCTGGGGTTTGAATGTACAGGGACTCAAGGAAAAGCAGAGTAACTTCCAACTCATTGAAAACTACTCAGATATAATAGACATAGGGGAAAAAAAAAAAAAAGGCGTAAAATACCAAAGCCATGAAGAAGCAGCTAAATGGGACAATGATTTGGTTAATAATTAAGTGCAGACAGGAATTTTTTGGTGTCTAACAGATGAATTATCACTATATCCTTGTCCAGTGAGCTATCATATCCAAAGGATGGGTGTGCTCTTGTAGGTTAGCCAGGGCTGCCAAAGACATGCTTAACCTTGAGACTGCCTCACATGCATCATTGAGAAAATATACTTTTCTGATACTTCAAACTTCTGACCTAAATATAGCTTTCCTTTTAGATCCTGCAGGATTTTCTCTTTTTTCTTTAACAAAGGCTTTTTTTAAAGGGAATTAACCTCATAACCCTGGGTTTAATCAAAGAAGCTTTAGAGGGTCTCCCTGTTGGAGGGAGATGCACATGTCAAAGTGATATGTAGTTTGATGGCCCCTTATTCTGGGGAGAATTTTACCCAAAACCTGAGGTGGATATCCCAGCACTGAATGTTGCTTGGTTATCTTTCCTGGACTTTCCTGAGTCACAAAATACTTGTTCAGCCATTGCAATAATAAGAAATCATCTAAACCCTTACGATCCTTCCAGCTATGTTATTTTCTGTGATAACCCACATAGTTTTCCATGTTCTGTCTCTGTTTTGGGTCTGCCTGGAACCACTCTCCACAACCCCTGCAGCCCCATCTCTGTTGCTGTGGGAAGTCTTCAGTCCACCCACTTCAAATCAGACAAACTTTTGTGGTCCTGATGAAACTCTAGAGCAGACAGCTGACTTACATCCCAACTGTCTAGCACACACCCAGGTGCCTGGTTTCAGCCACAGGCTCTCCCAGTTGGGCAGATTAACTCAGATTACTCATTGTTTTTCATATTTATCCTTATCTCAACGATTCAGGCATGCAGCTTTCCAGAAAGGTAAAAGAAAAAGAGAAGAATTAACAATTTACTTCCACATTACTGGAATCTAAAAATTGTAGAGTACAACTTTTTCTACCCTTCCAATTTATCAACAGTCACTTCATTAACTTGCTACATGCAAGATGTATGGCATATTATGAATTCAGAAATTCCCTACAGTAAGGCCCAGACACTTTTCCTGGATTTGCATCCAGTCCAATTTCTGTCATGTTAATTAAGGGGAAGAGTCTATGATGGCTTGACCCCCATCATTGGGTTGACCCCCATCAGAGACATTTTCTGAAGATACTGTCCCCAGTGTGCTAGCACAGTTGTCACTTGGGTAGCTGGGTCATGATTCTTTCCTTTTTTTTTTTTTTTTCCCTTTTTCTTTTCAACTCTCAAAGTTTGTATATTAATTTTTCATTTAAGTCACCTTGGAAAACAATATTGTGGTCACTCTGACTGATTTCTAGGTGCTAAGGCAGGCCTGATGAGAGAGATGAACACAATTCTCCAATGAGGTGATGCTTCCCTGAAAGGAAATGAGCTATGAAGCTATGATTTTTTTTTTAGCTTATTATTTGTGCACAGTAGGTGGAAGGGCAAGGAGGAGCAGCAATCCAGGCAACAACAAGGAAGTTGAAACAAATGTCTCAGGGTGACAGGTGAGGAGAAAGTTAAGTATGTAAGTCAAACAGGAGGAAAAAGTTGCAACAGTGCCTTCAGGGCCCCCACTCTTGAAAGCAAGGAAGCTTAAGAAAATGCATCCTAAAATCAGTATAATGAGAAGATTTTACATTTTTTTCTCCTTATTTTGGAAGATAAAGGGTAGCTCAGAAAGCCTCATATTTAGAAAGAAAGCAGTCTACACAAATGGTATTAAACCTTTCCTACTTGACCCAGAGAAGGTAAATTGACTGTTTATGCAAAAGTTCTGTGACTGATTTTTAAGCACAGTTTCAACTTTTATTTGTATAAAGAGACACACCTGAAACTCTTGCTAGGAATGCATATTTGTGTCTACTGAAGTCACAACTTTACTAAAACTCTATTGATGTGTATCAGCTGAATTAGTTTCTGCTGCTCAAAAACAGGTACTGCTAAAAAATGCCCAGGAAGAATCATTGTGAGGTGTTACAAAGAAGGCAATCTGTGTAGGATCCACAGGGACACACTCTGCTATCTCTGGGGACAAGGCCCTCAGAAGAACAAGGTGTTTTTCTAGTTCTCTTGTTTGCTGATGACTCACAAACCTGTTGAAGTTTTGTCTTCTAGTTACTTTTTATGGCTCTTGTTTTGTCTTTGAAAGGGACAATTTGAGAAAATCTGATGGTTTTCAGGAGAAAGGTTTTGGTGGGCTCAGGAGCACACTCACAGCAGACTTTGCAGACTGTCTTGACTCATCTAGTTCTTCCTCTGAGCTCCAGTAACAGCAGTAGCAAATGGGTTTAGTACCAGTCACAAAGTTAGTGCAATGGTGACTCTTAGTTACTGAAAAGGCAAGATAAATTTTAGACACTGGTTTTATGTCTCCTGAGTAGAACAACCCTGCCTTCTCCTGCAAAGGAGTTAAAGAGGAAAGGCTAATAAGTTCAAGCCTTTGAAAAAATCCAGCTTTTTGTTTCATTTCTTAGAAGCTGTCAGGGCTGACTTTGAGTTCTTCATTCTGCTCTTTAGGGTTTTTTTCCAACATATGTTGCTACCCAGTGAAATTTTTTGGTGGATCTTGACTAGGTGCCTTGTACTTCCTTTGAAATAGGAAATTATTAAGACATGCAGCTCATCCCTAACTTGAAGAATATTATATCCTGCCCTCACATACTTCTCCTCAGTGAGATTTCTTACCCTCAGAAGTGAGAAATTCCAAGGTACCCCCCCATGTCAAAGTCTCAATGCCTTTCCTTCAGTCTCTTCTGGATGTCACCTTGACAACTACAAAATGAATGGAGAGGCCTGCACGGAAATGTGCTTGTTTTCATAACCCACCTAAACCTGCCAAAAGATTGAGCAGAGCTTTTTTTCTGTCCTGTCTTTGTCTGGCACATATTTGTCCATGAAATTCACATCCAGGCATATGAAAATAGAGTGGTTACTATCTGTAACGGTTTGTGCAACTTAAGAGAAAATATGGTTTTGTTGGCTTGTTTCTCTTGAGATGATTTCAAATACAATGGACAACTGAGAGAGGAAAACCCCCCCGTGATTGCACCCCCGGGTTGGAGAGCAGAGTTCTGCCACTTTGGCAGTTTACAGTAATTCAGTAGTGTTTATGATGATAAGAAAGCAATTTGGTGAAAGTGAGGTAAAACAGCTAATACAGAGCAAGATAAAACTGCAGTTAATTCAACCATCAGGAAACTGACCACTGAAAAATGGTCCTGATATGTCATTTTGAGTCAGACCAGGTTGTGATTTTACTCAATCCACTCCTTGTTTAAGTTTCAGTGCTAAAAAGACCATTTGTCAGACTGTCACTCAAACAAACTTTATGCAACAGATACAAAGCAACCATAGTACGTTGCTCTGGTGGAGCAAGACAGGGGCCCTTGCCAGTAAAGTTTTTCTTATACTGTTTGTATTTCATCAACCTTTCCAAAAGATAAAGATGTGATGTTGGTGGGAAACAAAATCCAGTAGTCGAATGGTGTTTATCAGCTGCTTAGAGCCAGAATTGTATGAGAAGTCAAACTGAAAGTGAGTAAAGACAATAAACAGAATGATAGATGTACTGGCACCTATTTGCATGTTATTTCAAGTCGCTGACAGGCTGGGATATGGCCTGTGCATACACAAATGTGCTTTTGCCCTCACGTTTTTGCCAGGCATTCTCTCTGCAAGCAGCAGTGTAACTCTGGCACCTACGTTCAATCAAAAAAGCAGCTCAGGAGAATACTGTGTACCAGAATAATGCTTAAAAGCCTTATTATTTTTCGTCATACATCGCCAGAAGTTAAAGAATATTAATCTAAAAATTCCTGGTGGGTTCAGTCATCAAGCAAATGCTTCCATTTTAGACGAGAAATTGAATAGGAAACCTACAACAAAGTCTTAAAAAAAAAAAGTCTTCAAGACTAAATTGTGGGGGTTTTTCCACTTTAGAAGTACACACACTACCACTGCCAAAACTATTTCGTAAGCATTCACTGTTATGAACAAGTGTTTTGAAATATAATTCCTTAACTGGCATTAAAAAAGGTGATCATTTTGGAAAGCAAGGCACTATATGCAAAAATCTAGTGGTAATGAAACAGAATCTCCTCTGCTCTTCCACCAGCCAAAGCCTGGAACTGACAGAGAAATAAATCTGTTACTGGAACTGGATAGCTGATGTTCTGAGAAGAGAATAAAAAATGTGTTATGATGCCAGGTAATTTCTCAGCAGAGAGGAGGAGGACAGCTAAAACCTGGGCTGTAAGCCTATCAAGTTTTTGGAATTTAAGTCAAATAAGTGTGAGTCTAATCCGGGTAATATTGATGTTAGTACAAAAGCTCCCTGAACTGGTCTATAGATTAAGAGTTGAATTCTTCCATTATTTCATAAGCACACTCAAATAATGAGTTTTCTGCTGGTTGGTATCCCCCATAGCCCAGTAGGAGAAGCTGGCTCTGATGATAAGTGGAGAAAATTGCTTTTTCACATGCTTCAGAACATATGCCACCTTATATACACTCCTACAAAGCCACTCAGCAATGGGCTTTCTATTTAAACTTCCTCTTTGATTTTCAGATTCTTCTAGTTTTGCAGTTGCTGACTACATCAATGATCAGGGAAGGGGTTTGGTTTTTTTAAAAGCACAAATACAGTTGTACAAGCCATCTTCAAAGATACTCTCAGATGCATACTACTTGAAATGTGGAATCAGCCCAGTCAATTTCTAATAAGGAGAACAATTTAGGATGTTGTGAATGAGAGCTGTTGAAGGAATACAAAACCAAAAATCCCAGCTCTGACGTCAGCTGTGAAGCATAAAGCCATCTGTGCACTACAGTGAGATTCACCTTGCTTAGCTTTTAATGTCTAAATATCCAAGTGAAATTTGTCATCAGGGCTTCCTGATGTTGATGTGATGAGAACCAGCAGCAAGCAAATCATGTCCAGAAATGTTGCTCTGGGCTGTAGGGCAGTGAAATGTCCATACCTAGCACTGGGGTGGGCTCTCTTCTGCACAGGTTTTCCTTGGCCTTACAACCTGTAGACACTGCTCAGGTCACAGTCTCTTCCCTACTCCATGAAACTGCATGCAGGATGCACCTGGGCAGTGGCTTCTAGATCAGGGCAGGCTGCTGTCTCTGGCATATGGGACACAGAGGAGAGCCGTGGCCACTCTGTTCTGCTCACTGGTCAGCACCTAGAGAGAGAGGAGTGCCAACATTCATTAAACAAGTGTCCTGCTTAGTGCAGGGGTTTTAACAGGCCTGCTGCAAAAGCAGTCTTTGCCTGAGGCATCCTAAATGGTATAAAAATGTCATCACCCTCTCTCACAAACATGAAGAAACACACAAAATCATTTTAGCCCACAGCCAGGAATTTTAAATATGGAAGTGGACAAGCTGTTTCTGTAGGCTAGGCCTTCCTTTTGATCTCAGTATCTCCATCTCCCTTCTGTGCATCATAGTACTTTACAACACAGAGGTGCTGCAATGACTAATTTGTTATTGTTTACTAAATGTTTGCAAGATTAAATGCAATGTGTAAGAGAGACATATTGTGACCTGACACATGTGGCTTGGTTATGCAAGATGGACCTGTGTTCTTCTGTAAAGAACAAAAAACCTTTGATATTAGAAATTGCTTGCTATGTTGTGTTTGGGGGTTTTTTTAACAAAACAGTTCTAGAGTAATGTAGAAAGTGCAACATTTCTGCGTTTTCTGGTTCTCCTTAGTCCTGACACATCAAAGCAGCAACCACGGGGAGACATCTGTCACTAGTTAATGTCATGGTTATGGAGGTAGAACCTCCTCTTCTGTTTGGGCCAATGTGGTCAGCCCTTTGATGGATGTGTTCAGCCTTCATCCAGTTTGATCACCCCGTGCAGCCCCTTGTTCAGATCTGCGTGTGAACAAGAATGTCCTGACCTGAGATCCTTTTTAATACAGCAGGGATCCATGATATAAACCATCAAAGGAAACCTTTGATCTTTTGACTATCTCTTAGTCATCTGCTGCACAATGCAAATAATAATGAAAACAAAGCTAAGGAGCAGAGCAGCTACATTAAAGAATCAGGCTTGTTGCCGGCAACGAAGCTAATCACTGAGGTTTTATCCTATGGCCAGACTCAAAAAGAAAAGGGGGGAGGGAAGAGAAAAAAGAGAGGGGAAAAAAAAGCTGTGCTCAGCAGTGAAACTTCTTTGCTAAACTGAAATATTCCAGGAACACTAGTTATTTTATGTCAGAGGAGTTTATGAGAGACACAAAGATGCAGCCACTCTTCACAGTAGAATTTAACAAATAATCCTCGTTCCAGTGTATTTACTGTTTCTTTTTTGGTCTAATTTGCACAGAAATATGTATGAACCTCACAATTTGAGTATCGCTCAGTTTCAAATGAAGTCAGTAGTACTGGAGTCTTCACTGCCTTTTCTCTACCATTTTTTTCCCTTCCCCTTCCTTCCCCCCCCTCATAATTTGCCATCGGGATGGAAAGCATGGTGATTCAGAAAGTTAGCCTATCTCTTTAGGAAAATATTATCTTAAAAATGCATATCTCTTCACTGTGTTCTCTTTTGATTTTGCATCATCTTTTCAAGACCCATAAAACCTTGAACAAATGTGCATGACAATTGGAGCCTGAAGAATGTGTGTGCATAGGCATGTATGTCTGCACTGGTATATGGTGTTCTGTCTTCATGTGTATTTCTGAACATACTGAAGGAGTCTTTCAAGCTTTGATGCCAAGCACGTCTGTCTGTATACATTCTTCCTCTCATATTCCTCTTGAATGTAATTATTTTTGCTTAGGTGAAGTTCTGATCTGACAAAAAGCCTTGAAGTTTTAAATCATTTATTTATTAAGTGAAGAGAAGCAGCCTAGGAACACGAGCAATTTTCCACTTCTGTGTGTGCTATCAGTATCTCTGAGCTCTGCTAAAACCATCAAATTGACTCAGAGCTTGAAAATGTTATAGAACTTCCACATCTATTTGCATTGACAAAGTGGGTTGCTCTTCTGCCAATATAACCAAGCTGGCACAGTAGGTCAAACAAATAAGCTATAGCTGTCATGCCAAATAATCTCCATCACTTTTATATTAGTCTAAGTGAAAACTTAACTCAAATACATGAACCTGTGTAATAAGAAAGATTTCATAAACAAAGAGGCCAAATTAATTCAGAATATTGACTTCAGTGGACAGATATTGCAACAGTGCTGTTAAATTCACCTTTTAATTTCAGTTATTCTGAGCCCTAAAGATTCAGGAAAATTCTACACCTTTGCTAAATACTGTAGTTAATTGAATTATGAGGTATTTTGGGGACAGAGAATTTTGTAATGAAAATGAAGCTGTAATGCTCCAAGGATATTAGACCACAGGCTTGTTAAGGTTGATGCAAAGAAACTTTCAAAACAGGTCAAAAGTAGAATGGTGCAGATAGGTCCACATCAGGGGAAAGAAAATCACTTTTTTTGGAGGAAACATTAATGCAGGTCATAGCAAAAAGTAAAAAATTTTAACCTTGCTTGAAGGGAAATTTAAGAATAAGCCCCAAAAATAGACGTAGTAACTGATGCAACAGATTTGGCCAGGAGGAGAGCAACAGTAGACAGGCACCCTTGACAAAGGTGTCAAGCCAACAAACAGGTAAACAAGTTGGTCAAAAAGCCTGCCTGGATTTTTCAGAAGTTTATCTGGAACCACCCTATTCCTGCAAACTGTCTTCATGTCAACAAATCAAACTTCTTCCACAAAAAAAAATACTCCACAGGCCAATGGGTTATCAGCACTGATCTGAACTGATGAATGTTGCCTACTTTCTTCAGAGAAACTCTTATGCCTGCATGCATGAGGAGGGTGAGTTTATTTTGCTCAGCTCATCTAGCTGGAGTTTCACATCAGGCAGCAGTGCTCCCCTAAACTGACCTCTGAAAAGGACTGCTAGGCTCTGAACAAATTCAACCATCCTTCAGCCAGAAAGATGGGTCCCTCTAGAGTGGGAGCAATGGAGAATAAGGAAGATGTAGGAGAAAGAAGTTGTTAAAAATATCCCAGGCCCTATCAGGCTCAGAAAGTAGTGCATTAGAGAGGAAGGCATTAGAGAGTTGTTAGGAAAAGCAGCTCTAAGTGTGTGATTTATAAGACCTTTCCTGACACTCTGAAGAAGACAGCAAGTGAGGGACACTACCTGCTATTTCCTGCTCTGTTTTACACAAGAGGATCAGCAGAGCAAAAGTAGCACCCACCGTGGGTACCAAGAAGGGGTATTTGTTGTAAAGTAACTCAGTGTTGCTGCACATTAACATCAGAACAAACTAACCCTTTTACCTGCTAATTATTCACAGGCAAGCCCAGACTAGCCCTGTGTAAGGGTTAGCAGCTATCATGAAAATAAAATAGCCTGGTAGATGCCACTTCTAAAAGGTGTCTCCTTCAAATTGTTTTCCCCTTGTAGAGACTATGAGGGGAACTGTTTAGTGCCCAGAGAACAGCTCTTGGGTTTGTTAGGTTTGTCAGTGAAACCATGTTGGAAGGGGCATGAGCAATCTTAGTTTTACAGTGGATGAACCTGGGCAGACACTGGAAGTGTAGGTGCTTTGAATTTTTATGGTGGCCCATCTCAAAAAACCCAGAGCAATACAGAGGGGTTGACAACACCATTACTTTTCTTAACTGTAGCTGAATTGGGAGGCCTTCAAAAGACTGGTGCTGAACCCTCAAACTGTATCCAGAGGACTTTAGATTGGTTTTATTTTCATATAGGCATCCCTTCCTGCTTGTGTTTTCCTTTATTTTTTAGCACTGTAGTTTTTAAGTTATTGGCAAGGGGATGGAAATTTTTCTTAAATATGTCATTGGGGGTGTTTGATAAGAAAAAAAAAAAGATATTTTAAAAGATATGCTTGAATAACAAAAATATTTCCCCTTCTTTTAATTTCCTTTAACAACCATGAGCTTTATGTTGTTTCTTGTTCCTCTCTTTTTGGAATTGGACTAAGAGATCTTTTTGTTGTGTTTACTCTCACTAGCTTTTGTGCCACTTTGCTTTAATTTCTCTGTGTATTTTTAGCAAATTACTGTCTGGACAATTAATGGAAAATCCCATTTTTAGAGGTTTTTAAAGTCATTGTTTCAATTGTGTTACAACACAAAGATAGCCCCTGTCCCAGCGAGCTTCCAGTGTGAGACTTGAACAAAATACAGCCACTAACTAAACAAATTCTGAATCTTTCACAAAAATAAAACATTGGTTGTCAGAAATAATGTATAGAACTCTTTAATATGAAAAATTACAAATCTTCAACTGACCACATACCCTGCAGGAGTAATTATGTCATTTCAGAAGAAAATAAACCAGCCATGTTTTGTCAAATATAAGACATTTCACACACTATCAATTTTACAGATATAAATACCATGGGGCATGCACAAACTCTATGATCACCAATGGCAAATTGCCAAGTGAGGACAGAATCATTAAACATTAGAATTATCAGGCACCCACCCAAACCTATAAATTAAAATCTGAAGCCTTGAACACTATGCCACTGCATACAAGTTAAATATGTTTGGAGACATTTTTACGCAGCCTAATTAGAACTGAATGGAAATCCTGGTTAATGTATGATGTAGCTCTTCCTTAGCATAGTTTTCTTGGCTAAAATCAGTCTTAAAAGAGTCGTATTCCTTTCTGCAACTTGTTGCAGCTAAAAGAAGCTGGTGGTAAATTGGGTCCAGACGATGTTAGGAAACTGCTGCAAGGGGATGGTTAAAACAACCCCAGTGTGCTTAGGTTAGCGGGACTGCTGGTAAACCTTTGTAATCTGCAGGCAGAAAGAGTGAGTCCTCAATGAATATTCTCAATAGCAGTGACTAATCTTCTTTGAAACTAGCTCCTGTCACCAGATGAAATTGTCAGCAGGCTTCTGCAGCTACTGTTTGAGCAGCCAGTCTCTATTTACAGTTTTAAAAAGCTACGTGCATCTTGGCAACCAGATACAATTAAACTTGGAGTTTAAACAGCGTGGCAAGCCCGAGCCCCTTTTTCTCATCCTGCTTACTAGGTTACACCCACCCACAGAAGCTACCAGGAAAGACCTTTGTGCACTGGACACAGCAGAGAGAATAGCTTGAAACATGAGCTGCTTAATTTGCCATCTAAGGAAAGATTGTGCAGTTTGGTCTATCATCTTAGTTACATTAGGGAGTTAAAGATGAAAAGCAATAATGGACAGTTGCACTCTTGTAATGGGGGAAACGTTCATTTCCTTCAACTGAGTTCAGGTGTAATCCATAAGATACTTGGTATTTTATCCAGCTCTACATTCCTTACACACCCTCAGTTACCACTTTGCTGGGTGCCATTTCCTGAGATGTTTGCAAAGCGTTGCTCTCAGTTGTGGTCTTTTTCTTTTTTTAATCAGGGAATTGGTGTACTTGACAAAGATTGCTTAATGTTGTGTCAAATTGCTTCTTAGATTTAAAATTACAGTAATAATTTTCCTTCTGCTTTTTAATAAAACTCAATCTGAATGTTACATTCTGGCCGAAACATCTCAATGCCCTAAATTTTAAGGGGGAAAAGAAAAAAAATCTAATCTCTATAATTTTGAAATATTCTCCATAATATTCCTTTCTGTACCATTGTGTTTATTCACGTGCAAATGATGAGTTTCACAACAAGGCTTCCTCTTCTCTATAGGTAGCAGGTAACTATGCATTTATGCAAAACAAGGCATTGAAAGTGATAATAATAAAGTTAGACCAAGCAAATCTGTCATGATTCAACTATGGATAGCAACTTCTACATGATGGAGAGCCGATTCCCTGCTCCTCTAAATCACATCCACTCTCAGAGAGAAGTCCCTAGGCCAGATTGGAGATGGTGGAGGACCCAGATGTGGTGTCAGTGTAAGTGAGATGCTGGACAACAACATGTCCTAGAGTCATGATCTGGAACCTTTTATACCAGCACTGGTGCTCGTGCTGTGGCTAAACCCAGGCGCCTCCCCGTTTTCCTCCCTCCTCTGCTGATAAGCTTGAACTGTAACTGAGCAAGTGCTAGGTAGTAATGGTATTTTAGAAGTTACAGATGGTCTTAGAAATCCATCAATGAGTGAAGGGCTCTTTTGGCTCACAGAAGGGAGTTGCAGAACAGAATGGCAGTTATAAAACAGTGAATTTTCAGCAATTATGTTTCTCATCTTGATTATTTCTTCATAGATAATGATGAAAAGTGGTAGAAGTAAAGAACAGGATGAATAATTGGTTGTAAAGAATATTCACAAGTAGGAAACAGCAACAAAAATCTCCACTGACTGTTGCAAAGATCCTGCAGGGAGTGCTGATTGTGGATCGTTTCTGAGAAGGACTGGATATTAGTGCCTTTCATGGTAAATTAAGGTTGGGTTACTTGGCATTAGCTCTGTTTGAAGTTCAAACAAAAGATAAAGGTCCCTTCAAAAATAACACAAGGAATTATTTTTCTTTTCATGTTTTGTTTTGTTTCATCAAATTAATAATGCTCATGTACTCCCCATTCGCCCTGCAGCTATGATTCATATGTGTGTATATGCATCAATGAGAGATACAGGCTCTCAGAATCTACCACAAAAATTAAACCAGGAAGGCAGATGGCAGTCTTTTATTCCATCTGTATTCCACTTAATCAGCTACTCTTATCAGAACTGCTGCTTTGGAAATCACTGGTTCTTATTTGTTCTTTGCAAACTAGAGACACAAGCTGCTCTTTTGTGACTGTTCTGCTGGCTGACACATATGCAATACCTATCTATATGTAAGAAAAGTGAAAGAAAGTGAAATCTCCTAAAAACATGTAGCATAGTTTAGCTAGGTTAACCAGAAATGCTTTGCCTAAAGATAGATGAGTCTGGGGCTTTAATTTTCCTCTATTTGAGTTATTGTAAAGGAAAATGTCAGTGGAGTCACCCTGGTGTAGAGGGTGAAGAATCAAATCTCTTCTACATGAATTAGTAAAGTCTCAAATTAAATGAAGCAGGGAGGGGAAGGCAGAAGGGGGGTGGGAAGAGAGAAGAGAGAGAGGCACTTACGTACCCATTCTTACCAGTCTAGTAGCTCACTATTAAATGAAAAGAACAGAAAGTAAAAAAAAATATTAAAAAAAGAATGGCTGGCAGGCTGGACACTGTCACAGTGGATTTGTGGAGTTAATTTACCTATTTTGCAGGCATGTATTTTAATAAGATTTAATGAGCTGCTGAAAAGAGGAGTGCTGCTTTTTTTCGACTGATGGCAGCAAGATGAAAACAAGCAGCTTTTTAGAATGACGTTAACTAGCACTTTAAAAGTTAATAGAGCTCCTATGAATCTGTGTTGGCAGCACCTGGAAGAAGCAGGTGGGAATTCCATCGAGATAAATGGCAAGTCAGGGGCAGAACAAAATAATGAAGTCTTATTTGCAAGATCTGGATAAAACGTCAGTCCTTCTGGCAAAATCTTTTCCAGAATCAGTAGAAGTCTTGTCTGTACCAAAAGGTAAATGAAGTATTTTGAAAAAAAATCCGGGACTAGTAAAATCTTTATAGGATTTGAAATGTAGGCAGGTCTCTTAGAGGAGTAATTTTCAATTTTTGTGACAAAATTTTGAATCACAAGTGTGCTAGGGGAAGGAACGTGTAAGCCACCCACAGGAAACCTCCTTCTTCCACGACAACTGGGGCTTCAGTGGCCCTGGGAGCTGCATAATGAGTTTTTCAGGATCATAGCAGTTCTCTGCATTGTAGAGCTCAAGAGAAAGAAATCTTGTGCATAAGCAATGTGTCCAAATACTTCTGAAATACTTGGATACTTCTCACCCCCAATGTCAGTGGGAAATGCACACCACTGTCCACCGAGGGCTGAATTTTGGCCTCTTGCTTGCAATCCAAACCTAGCATAAAGGTAGAAACTGCAGTAGTTTCCTATGCTCCTTCTGAGACTTGTTTTGTGGCGTGCTGAAACACAAAAGCTCTGCTTTTCTGGTTTGGCTGAGCTCCTTAACCAGCAGCATCCAAGGGGAGTGATAGCAGCAGCAGCAGTGGTTTCTGGTCCCATGTTTAACTCCTCAGGCCTGGCACCAGCTGCAACACTGGATGCCTGGAAAACAAATAGCCCATAAACAAATCTTTTGACTCTGTCCCACAGGTTGTTTGTTCTCATCAACATGGCAAAGATGTGTTCTGGAGATATCTACCATGGGGTGGCTGGAAATATAGGTGAAAAACGGTATTCAGTGGAAAATTAAGGGAGCTCCAAAGAGATCTCATGCTCTGCAATGTTCACATTAATGATCTTGGTAGAGGAGAATACATTTCTTGAATTTGAAGATGACAGTTTGGGAGGGGACTGTAAGTGTGCTGAAGGACAAGATTAGAATTTAAATTGATCGCACAGAAATGAGAAGAAAATATAGGATGGAGTTCAACAATGAGTGCCAGAAACTACACGTAGCAATAATCAACTGCAGGCATGAGGAATTGGAATGAATTAGCAAGACAGCAATTCTGCAGTGAAAAGTTTGCAAGTGGTATGCTGGATCTAGGCTGAATACAATGCCAGCAATATCATGGTTTTCAACACAGGCAAATGCCAGTCTGGGATGTGTAACCAGTGGTAGAGATTGATTGACATGTGAAATAATTCTTCCTCTCTATTTTTTCTAGAACTCATAAATCTTTAGATCAGGGTTTGAGTGTTGTCCTGAGTACTGTAGTCTGGGGTACTGGAGAAAGCAGAGGAAAGCAGAGTGTATGATCAAAGGTTTTAGAGGCATGGCCTACAAAAAAACATGATTCATGGCTGGTAATTTAGTCTGAAAAAAGGAGGACTGGATGAGGAACATGATGCCTTAAGTACATTAAAAACAGCTAAAGGAGGAAAAGGATGCTCTGTCCTCCATTTGCATGCTTGATAAGATAAACAAGAGCAAGTAATTTGCAGCTAAAATACTCTTCACTTTCTAATGGCAGAGAAAATTAAGACCTGGACTAGATTACCTGGAGGCTTGTAAAGATCTTTAAGAATAGGCTTGATAAACATGCACCAGGAAGAACTGGGAGACAGCCAACCTGCCTTGGGCAATGGGTGAGCTGGGTGACCTTCCAGCTCCTGGTCCTGCCGTGGGGTCTGGAGGGGCTGTTACAGAGCACAGCCCCACTCCAGCACTTGTTCAGCCCTACAAGGGCTGATAGAGCTTTACTTAGCAGGAGAACCTGTGTCAGCAGGCTGTTGTGCCTTCTCTGAGCTACCAGGGAATGGATAGGAGTCAGCCTAAAATGCCAGTAAAGTAACAAAGAGGTTGAAACTAGAAGAATTCAGATGACTATAGAGTGAGATGCCAGATCCAGATGTTGGGCCAAGCTTTGCTCTGTCTTTTCAGTCTGCTTATCTTCATCTTCTTTCAGTTTGCATTCTCTGCCTCTTTTATCTCTTAAGAGAAATTAATTTTGAATGTTTTTGTGAACAAATAAAGATCAGTGGCTTGTGGTTTTCATAACACATCGCTTTGTGGTATGTCTTTGTCTGCACATCACAAATTCCAGTAGATAAGAAAACTGAATAAATATTTCATATTAAAAAAAAAAGTACCACAGAAAAGAGCTAATTAGCTGGATTGATATAAGTTGTTCTGTGACCCATGAAAATATGTTAGTGGTAATGCTGCTCTTGATAAATTCCATGCAAACCCATTCAGACATGCTGTCAAACTAGGAAAGGGAACTGTGAAATGCAAGGAGAGGGACTCAAGGTAATACTAAAAGAAAAGACAGCAGAAAGATTTTTGTCTTAAAGTTATCTCCCAAAAGCTGCAGACGGCACCATCGCCAAAGTGGGTAAATAGCCTTCCAGAGTTATGAAACTGGAGTGGTGTGATTTGTTCTGCAGAGGGTGGAGTAAGAATGAGGGCAAGGCTTGAGGTGTGGTTTTTAAATGGTGCACTTAAGGTCATGGACTGACTGGCTCCAGTCAGATTATTGCCCTTCTGTCTGCAGACAAGCCTCTTAATAGTACACCCCGCCTTTAGGAACTGCACAGAGGAAAACCAGTCCACCTCCAGGATGGTGTGTAAGCTTCAGCTACAACCCCCCCTCAGCAGAGAAGACTCAGTGTTTTGGTCTCAGAGTATAACTCTTTGCTGAGGTCACAGAAATGAGAACTTTTGTGTAATTGAAAGGTGAACAGTGGAAATATGTTTTTAGGAGAAAGAAGAGGGGTGTGCAAATGTTCCCTTAAGAACGTCTGTGTGAGTGTGCCTGCCTGTTTGTATATTCTCCTTCATTTAGCAACCAGCAAAATCAGGCTGTGCATAACATTTCCACACTGGAAATCCCCTTTTAAGGCCAGGCCTACTGCCCTCCTGGAGCTCCTTCTTTCCTCCTCCTCTGAGGCCAGGCAGCACAGGGAGCAGCAACAAGCTACACTCCCTTGGACATCTTCTGGTGGGTTGCCTCTCTATGGCATCCCTTGCAGAGTAGAAACCTGCTCCTGTCATAAGCCTCTCCTAGAGAATGAAATGCCTTAAAGAAGCAAGTGTCCCAAATTTGAAAGAAAGCAAAATAATCCACCATTTTCACCCTTTATTATCTCAAGCAAAGACTGTGTCTTGGCAATGAGAGCCCTGTCTGTGCTCCCATCCATCTTCTCAAAAGCGTTATCTCTGCGTTATTTCTCCTCCACACTTTGACACATCCCCTAAGTGGTGTCCCCTAATTGCAACCACAAGACTCCTCCAACCTTCTGGACTACTGAATTATCTCCTCCACATCTCATTTCTGTGAAAAACATTATTATACTGTTCATTTTAAAATAATTTGAGTAAATTGGTGATGTCTTGATGTTGTGACGGATTAGAGGTCCTGCTTCTGTTGTCAGAGTGACAGACAGAGTAAAATCATGTGACAAAAATAAATGTAGTTTCTGGATGTCATTTGCTTTAATATGTTTGCACATCCAAGTATACAAGTATACACAGAAAAATACATTTTAAAATTTCGGACTAGAGCTTCTTCTGTTTATTTCAGTAAAAAGGTGACAATTGTTGAGGAAAAGCTTTTGAGCAGAGAAAGAGAATGGGAATAAAATCCTCAAACTTTTTTCTCTGTGATGTCTACTAGAGTTTTGTCTTCCATAAAGTTAGCTTTCTTAGTCTTCCTTTAGATCCAGTGTCTCTGTAAAGCACATAGTGTTACAAAGTTGGTCATATAAGGAGGAATAAAACTGACAGCTTCTAATGAAAAGAAAAACACCTTTATAAATACTAGAGTCCAGTTTTAAGGTGCTTTTCGGTATGTAGAGGAGTTTCTTTCCTGCCTAGGCAGTGAAGTTCAACAGCAAGCCCTGCCAGACATCTGATGTTCACAGGCTTGGCTCCTGAGTCATGCATGTAGGTGCAGAAAGCCATGGCTTGCACCTGCACTGCAGAACCGTCCCCTCCCCGTGGCCCAAAGCAGGGAGTGAAGCCACTTTCCCCTGCTGGCTGCCTTTGCTTACCTCCCTCTTGGATGCTGTCATCCCCAGGCACACCCGCTGCCAGAGTCATCCTCACCATCTGACTCATCCCAAAGTGCCCTTTCATTTCCATTTGAATTTCCTCTAGCCCTGGACTCCTGTAATTTCACCCTGTCTTACCCAAAACTAAAACAGTGTTGCTGCAAGGAAAGCAGTGATTAGACTGTGACTGGTTCAAGGGGAAGTAGGTTCCACAGAGTAGGGGTTTATTTTCAATTTAATTTAATATTCATGTTCACCAGCACACAGTTTCCCCAAAAACATACCTTCAGAGGAAACACTAGTCAGCATTTCCCTAATTCAGGAAAGAGCTTAGCTTAATGTACATAACAGTTTTCCACTCACTGCTGGTTCTGGATAGCATCATGTTTGAGAAGTCACCTCATACCATTTCCTTGTCCTTTAAAGAGTGTTATTCAAATGAAAGTGAAGTCCAAAAAACACTTAATTAATAACAATAATTGACTAATGAATACAAATGAATAACTAATGATGCAATAAATGGATTTAATTACAGTCACACTTAAATACAATGTCAGCACCTTTCTGTGGAACATGGCCAGCCCACAAGAGTTTTGAAATCACAAACTTCAGGCCAAGATTTTCACACTGCTTACTTCAGATGCCTTTTTGTGGGGCACCCAAGCTCAAGATGAAGTAGTGTGGAGCACTTTTTTTTTCAGAATAAGAGTGCTGTGGGATTTCTAAGTCAGGTACTAGTATAGTACCTTGAATTTTGCACTCCAGCATTCCCAGATGCCCAGCTTATTGGACTGTGAGTGTGGGTTGATTTGGGGTTTTTTTAACAGACATAGAGATGTTGAAAGTCCACTTTAAGTTTTTAAGACACATCCATCCCATTTTAAGTAGCTGCAAAGTCACAAAGAATAAGTGCCTGTGTTTGGTAGGTTAAAAACTCTGCCTGTGGTTAATTCATGCCTCAGAGCTCAAAGCTCTAAAAGTGCTGGGTGGATCATTGTGGGTTTTCAAAATTAAGGTGTTTCTATCCCCTTAGTTTCTCCTTCTTTGTGTGTCATCATTTTCAAAGCTTTTATGGCAGGCTTAAATTTAGACTCCTTGTGGCTTTGTTGGGGCACCACCTTTACCCTATGTGGTCACAATTCTGTGCTTCCTGTCTTGAAAAGATGATGCCAAGATGGGTGTGGATCTTCTGAGGGAGGTCACCAAGGATGGACAAAATAGCATCACATATCATCTATTTTCAAAAGTCAAGGCCAGAAGTATGCTTAGGTAGCTAACTAAGGTCAGAGTTAAGTGAAAGCAGCTGTAAAGTAGCTGGTCCCAGTGCTAATTTCATGTGTTCAGGGGAGTAGTCAGGGGTGTATGGGTGTGTAAGTATAGCAAGATAGATGGGTGGATGGATGGATGGATGGATGGATAACATGTGAACTATTTCCTTGGAAGTTTAATTGCACTGTCTGACATGTAATCAAATTTCACAAGCCATCAACATTTTCCAACCCTGGTATCTAAAGTTAATTTTCTAATTTTATATCAAGGTTGCTAAATGAAGGAGGCCTAAGCTTTTAAAATATCAGTAAGAACTGCTGCCTGGTCAACCCTTTAAGAGAGCCATTTCTACTGGGAGATTACTATGAGTATTTAATTTAAGAATATAGCTTTTTCTGCTGTGAAGAATAGTATCTGGCTTGCTGGTAGACAGATGACTTGAATTCAGTACAGGAAAGTGCATTATTAATAAAAACCTAGCATGAATATGAAGCAGATGTCCTAATCTGATAGAACAGTAACCTGGAAAGAGAGGTTGCACTGAAGTGATTCAGTGGTAAATGAGGTAAAAGGTAGAATAAAATATATAGTAGATAAGAGACAAGCCCAGTGGCTCAGGCTTTGACATCTGTACTGTTATTCAAATAGAAGATCCTAGCCTCAAGACTGATAAGATCACATTATTCTCCTCTCTGGATCTCTCTGTTGACATGCTCTTGTGTTCTGTAGCAAGTCCCTTCTTATCAGACTCTTTGGCCACTGCAGAAGTCCTCTTCAAACTCAGAGGTGAAAAACCCAAACCCTGTAGACCTTTTTAACATTGCCTTTTTGGTTGAAAGCAAGCTAGTTTGTAATAAAAATTGCTTCTGGATAAAACTTGTTTCTTTTGGGAGCTCCACAGATATCAGCCCATAATAATAAAAATACTATGAACACCTCTTACTGAAATGGCGAATGAAGCTCAAAATATGGACAAAGAAATAAAAAAAAAAAAAAAATGCCAGTATCAAGCTCTGAAAAGTGAGTAAGTGGGACACATTTGTTTTTAGTGGTTCTGCTCAAGACTTCCTATGTGCACCTAATTTTCAGCACCTGCCAGTCATCCCATCCCTGCCCCCTGAAGATGACCAAACACAATACAGGCCCTTTTTAAAATCAAATACAGAGAAGTCTAACTTACTTTGGAAGCTGTGGCCACAATTTCCAGCATTTTATGGGCTGCAGTATTGGTTTCTGTTCTTTGTCTGTCTGCTTAGCCTTCAAGACCTTTGAAGAAAAAAGCACAATTCTCCTTTGTGCTTTATACAATACCTAGAACGATGTTAATTAATAAACACGCATGCAAACAAAAGAATAATTTCCATTTTAAACACGCAGAATATTTGAGGCTCTAAATATCTTTTTAATGGGGTAGTGGTTACAGAAGAGTCTGGTTTACAATACATGTGGGTCAACTGCAAAATAAGAAAACAAAGGCCATATTTGGATTCATTTTGTGGCTCTGACCCATGATCCTTTCATTAAAGCCCTTTCCCTCCACAGCCACCTCTTGCATGAGAAAGAGACAGTGCAACCAGAAGGATTATAGAATAACAAAATCTGGAGTTTGGAAGACAGTGGAAAGAATAAACAGACTTGAATGTCAGGTTCTGCCAAGAAAGCACCTGGAACAAATATATTTTTCTATTATTGTACGCTAAGTGGATTCACACGAAGAATTGCTTGGAATTTAATAGTGACATTTCCTGAGGAACAGGTTTGTAATGAGCTTAATCACAACCAAGTGATACTTAGCTAATTTTAAAAAGGCAGATAATTATTGGACATTTCCGTGGGCATTTGGAGGGGTGGGGTTTTGGAGGGGCTGGGGTTTAGTCGGGGGTTTTTTTTTTCAGTTTAGGAATGAGTAAAAGCTTGTGAACCAGATGTTTCTTCTCAGATTACAGCAGCCTGCTTGGTCTACATGTACAAAATGGGAGTAGGCCTGTTGCAGCACCAGGTGTTGTATCTAACATACAGCATTACTGTTACTATTGTTTATACAGTAGTCCTGGGGCTGAGTCTGAGGCATGCCATCAGCTCACACTACCATGCTTAAATATCCACAGGAGTGACTGGGAGAGGGCTCTGAAACAAAGTTCTCTCTGTGTCAGAGGAACCCCTGCTTTAAGATACATCAGCAGGGAGGCTCTTGGGCTTTGGGATCACGATGTAGTCCAGCACCTGCAACTTTTGCCAGCTTGGATCACAGTTGCTGTGTAGAAGTCTCTGTTGAGTGCTACAATAAATGGCTTAAGTTAAAGCAATTGCATAGGTCAGCAAATGTGGGGTGTGACTCAACATACGTATCTCAGAGCTGCCTAATGTTTAAAAGATTCAGTCTAAAAGTAAGAAAAACACAAACGAGGGAGGAAAAAATCCAACAGAGCATCTACAAGCAAGCCAGACTGGTTTTCTTTGTTCTTTACACTCCTATCATCACACCTACAAAACGTCTCTGGAAAGAAAGACATTCTGGGTGCTCACATACTAATGTTCACATACAGAACTACCACTTCAAGTGTTTGAAACCCATTAACTGGACTGCATTTCTATATTATCCCTGCTTATCTTTCAAGCCACAGCCAGACTTTCAAAAATGACCCAACAGCTAGCATCTCCTGCTTGCTGTCAGCATTTGCAAAGAGCTCAGCATTCACTGGAGCTGCAGTGTCTGGAAAAATTCGGTCTTCAACATGGGTGCTTAATGGTGGCCTTGAAAGGAGGGATGGTGCAGCTTCAGAAAGTCTGTGTCCAGTGCTGTGGCAATAAGTAACTTTTAAATTCAGAAGCAGAGTTTTCCCAGGCCGAACATTTTTATGGACACTTGTTTTATCTTGTCAGTGCTTGTTTGCATGGAACGCTATTTATGAAGCATAAGATAACATCAACTCTATAAACATATATTTCATTTGTAGGAGTGTTTTATTTTCCATGAATACACTCACATATGCAATCTGGCTAAAGAAAACAAGTTGTACACAACTAATCAGTGTTAAAGCAACAGCTTTATTCCATAAGTTAAGAAAGAAACAGCCAAGTCATTATCAGCTTTGAGGGGTAAAATACATCCAACTTTTTTCTGCAATATAATTATTATCTTTTTTTTTTCCTGCTTGCTCATCCTCTACCTCGAGGTTAGAAAGTGTTGTCCAGACTTTTGAATCTCTATGTTCTCCAATTTTCAAGGAAGATGAGACATTCCTTTAACAACAGGATATCCCTAAGGGTGAAGAAACAAAATTTACTAATACAGACCAGACTTTATTAATACAGATAGCAACTGACCAGTTACTGGGCAGAAGAAATGGAGGAAATAGAATAGTTGGATATTTGCTACCTCTGAATAAAAGCCAGATGCTTAAATACAGAATTAGAACCCTACCTGTAGGAACCTACTTTTATTCTAAGAAGAAAAAGGAGTTTATCTGTGAATGACTGACAGAGACAGTTTTTACTGTTTTCTTTGTGATGAGTTAGCTTAATTATGCTCCAAAGGGACATAGGAGTGGCAGTTCTAGCTCAGACCAAAGGTCCAGCTACTGTGTCTCCAGTAAGGCCCAGTAGCTGATGTCTGGGGAAGAGTGTCAGTGCATGGCAAACTTGTTGTGCTATTCTCTGAGGATTTCCCCAGCCTCCAGCAATTTGTCCCAGGGAACTTCTCAACAGAGACATGCTATCTTTTCGTTAAATGCAAAGCTCTTGCTGGACCTCTCTTCCATGTTTTTGTCCAATCACCTTCTGAAACTCTGCTAGCTTTTGACATTGAGAGTGATGTGCAGTAATGAGTCCCACAGTCTCACCGTGCACACTTAGCACAGCTCTCTGAAGTGGCCAGAGTGTCAGAGATTGTCTCTGCTCAGCTCTTCCCAGTGCTTCATCTGAAAAGAAAACCTGAGAATTACAGGGTACTTCTAGAAACCCAAGTGTTTTCAGTTTCTTGGTGGAATTTTAGCTTTGTTTGCCCATGGTTTTTAGCTGCTGAGCAAGTTTGGGAAAATGTTGGTTAAGGTGCTTTTTTAGTATTTTGAACACCTGAAGTTCTTACTAAGATAATGGGACTTATATATCCTTAAAAATCCATTTATATATTGAAATTCTTTAAATGGAAAACAAATAACATGATTTAAGTATTATGTGTTCTACAAGAACTACATCCTCAAACCTTACACAGGTAATCTCTGCCTCAACAGTTTTTTCTTCTCTTGTTGTGGTTCACCACACGGTTGCATGAACACAAGAAAGGGTGTGAGACCAAGTGGGGCTGAGTTCACCCTGACATGGAAACTGCATCGTTAATGTCTCTGTCCCATTTCAAATTCCTCTTTTAAGCACAGGTAAATAAAACAGTACAATGTTTTCTGGAAAAAAAAAAGTTGTCCCTCCCCTCTACAGCGATACGAACACTTTCCTGTTTTGAGTGGAAATAGTTATCATGGGATTACAGCAATCTTGTTTGTAGCTGCCTCACACTGGGGCTCCTGGTTGTGCCGTTATAGACCAGTATTTTCAAGCTTCCCTGAGCTTTTTTTTCCTCTGAACTTTTCCAGCTGGAGAGTTCCCTGATTTTTCTAGAAATTATTACTAGTTCATAAGTGCATGACCTACTTCTACGCTTCTTTTATTCTAATAGTTCTGTTCTTCGTGTATGACAGTTTGAGCCTTTGCTGTACTGGCAACACCCCAAATTCTCATCAAAAAGCTTGATTAATGCATTCCTGTGCATTCCTATTATCGTGCCAAGACCATTCATGAAAATTGTTGAAGGGATCAGTCCAGAAGATAATCCTTTCAGTAGAGCACAGGAATGTTTTTGCTTCCATCTCCGCTGTGGTAATCCCTATTGTGCATTTGTGACAAAGACACATCTTTCTCCTGACCCCAGCCCTGATGCAACCTTCTCACATAACTCTTCAAGTTGGCTTCAGCTTTCAGTACTTTTGGTCCTGGCTGACAACTTTTGCTGTGATAGTCACAGCATGCTGTTCCCTTGATCCCACCAGGAAGAAACCCAAATTGATGCAGGTCCCTCAGGACAGAATCAGCAGTCAGAATGATGTTGCAGATAAACTTTCTCCCATAGATTTATGTTTGCTGGTCATCTGGTAAAGACACAGAGACCTCAGGTGAGAAACCATCTTGGCAAGGTCTTTGTCTGTCAGAGAACAATGGTTCAACAACTGTTCATGGGCCTTGAAACCCTCAACAGAACAAGTATCAGCATCTGTGTGCCTCTCTGCACATGCTTGTCTAGCTCTCCTCTGCTTCTCCTCCACCTCTCCACTCTCTCCTTAAGTAACTTGGTTTTCAAGTGACTCCTTTTATCTGTAATCTAGGGATACACTGTTGAAAGTTAGTGTCAAATGGATGGTGCTGCCATAGTCTCTGAAGAAAAGTATTTTCTATCAGGTAATATGCTACTAAGCCCTGAAGGTTTGTCCCATGCCAAGTAAAACGACCATATTCCAATATCTCCATACTACTTGTCTCTCAGCCCAAGACAGGAGTTCAACCTACTCTTAGATCCAGTACTCCACACTGAAAGGCAGAAAGACAGCAAGCACATTTAGAAAATACCTCCATATCCTCTAAGCAGTCCAAATCTGTGCTCCATTTCCCCTCCTGCCTTTGGCACTGCAGCTGATGCCATTGTACTTATAGTAATTATGGCACAGGTTTTTTTCTATCACACACCTACTTTACTTCTAAGCATAGAAGTTTTACTTGCTTTCCTTTTTTTTCTTTTCTGTTTATATATCTTTGGACCCCTTTGCCATTTGTTTTGAGGCAGATGAGTTTTCTGAAAGAACTTGACTGGGAAATTTTCACAAGAGCCCTACAACTGTCCAGTTTTAAGACACAGATTTTCTTAGATAGATCTTTTCTGGAGATGGAACCTTTTCTCCATATTTGGAGAATCTCTTACTATTTTTGCTATGCTGTTTTGAGATAGAGCTTGCTGTGAAATCCTTCTCCAAACATCAATCTAACACAAGTTCTTGATAACTTTGTGTACCTTAACTCAAAGATAGTCTTGATTTATTCCACATTCAAAATGTAGAAATTCTCAGAGCAGTTTGTGTTGCCAACTATTTCCCTAATTTCATTGAAGTTTTTCCTTCATTATTTAGCTTTAGTTTGATTTTCCTTCTCCTATGTTTGGTTGAATCATAAGCATTCAAGCTAAGGCTGCTTCTCTGAACAGTTTGTCTAACATTTCCTCAAGTACTCACCAAAGCCTAATCTATGATAACATCTCCTTTTTTTGGTTCCACAAGAGTAGCAGTGGAAAAAAAAAAAAACAGTCAGGTACCCTTGCCAGGAACCTCTGGTCTCTTACGTTATTGGTAGAATTTCTTCTCCAACATATTTCTGGAAAGTTTCAGTACCTCAATATAGTACAATATTCAAAAATATTTCTTTCTCTATTATCATGATATAGATCATACCAAAATGTGACTCCAGCCTGTAGCCCATTTTTTTTCCCATTTTATATGATGGTGACCAAATAGTCACAGTTTTGTTTCTGTTTATCCAGGTTCTCTCTCTGTTAATGTACAGGGTTACCCATGGCTTTTAGCCTTATATGTGGTTTTATGGAAGAGAAAGTGCTTCCAGCAACCATGTTTTGATCATAACCCCTATTCCAACCATAGTTAGACCAGGTTTGGGTTATTCCTTCAATGATATGTTTGATGTCCTGTACCAGATGTTCTGGTTTCTTCATGCCAAGGTATGTCCTGTCCTTTCTGTACAAAATTTCATTTCTACTTCCCATTGGTCATACCTATCACTAACTATCATCTGCCTGGCTGCTGTTCTTATCCTTATGTTCTGTCTGTCTGTTCTCCCTTGTTCTTTGAGCTGCTGTAACATCCTTTATCATGTGTGCTCTGTGGACGAGGACCAGGCATGGAGACCACATATGCCTCCTCCAGCCCTTGCTCCTTGATTTATAACATAAATCTTTTCTTCTCCATTGTCACAGATGGTCAGTTCCTCTTTCCCATCCCCATTTCCTGTACAGTGAAGTAAGAAACTCAATGTGACAAAAAGGAATTTTTGTGTCTCATAATCTCAAGGGTGGTCCATCCAAACCTGACCCTGTCTTTGCTTGGGTCAAAAAGGGAAGCAAGTATCAGTGTACTTGAATTAGCATAACTTATCACTTAAAACAAGCTTCTTTGAGAGGAGTTATATTGAATTAAGATATAATCTTCTTATTTGTTTGTAAACAATCTATTTAGATTATTTCACAAACCTGTGGTGGCTGCTGATTCTGTATACATTATAGTAACAAGTTTATCCATCTTAATTCCTAGTGGAATAGTAGATATTTCAATGGATTTTTGGGAGCTATAGGAATACAACTAGATAAATATTCCTAATAATTTTTAAGTGGAATTATGTAGCAAGTTGGCTAATTGCCATTGGTGTCTCATCAAGATGTGCCCTTAATGCTTTAATATGTTTTTAACAAATTATATCATGTGTGAAATGGTAACAAGCTCACTTGGAGATCTGATAAAGATTTAGTGCGATATCTTTTTGCCCTGTCCTTCCTTGGAGACATAAAATCTATGATTCTTACTTGAAACTTCAGTCTTCTGGCAACTGTTATTGATGGAACCTATTACATTTTAACAAAACCCCTCTATTACACAGAGAAATTACACTGGCCTTTTAGAGATTTCAGAGATCATGCTTATTGCCCAGAATTCAGAACTAGTTTTGCCTAATAATTTGTAGCTATGCCAGGAACTAAATTTTCCAGGCTTTAATTCTTCTTTACTAACAAGAACAAACAAGCAAACAAAATAAAATCATGAAAAAGCTGCTTAGCAACAGTCCACTGTGAAGAAGGCTTGAACTACTAGACTGGATACTAGTCAAACTGATTTTGCAAAAGGCCAGATTATAAAGCACTTCAGCAGCAAGCCTTGGTTCTGGCAACAGAGATGTCTTGGATTATAACAGCAAGGCATATAATGGTAACACAACTGGCTTGGCTAGTCACAGTATGTTTATTTTTATGACAGTGAATGCAGAGTATCCATAGTTTTCATGTCATGGTGTTTGCTAACCTCTAGTTTGACTTTATCAGTTCTCCAGAGGAAGGGAGAAGTGAGAAGGAAGGTGACATTTCTGAAACCATGCATCTGTTCAGCAGACAGAGAGGTCAACACAGCCACCAAGACAGTTTAGCTGGAGCCAGCAGAGAGATCCTTTGTCACCCCCATCCACCCAGGATTTTCTAACCTAGCAAAAGGTGGGACCAACAGAAAGGCATAAGTGACATGGGGCTGCTGCCTTTCAGCTCCAGCAACAACCAGCTGGAACCAAATGTGGCCATGGAAATCCCAAAGTAGGGCTAAAGCTGTGCTGCAAGCCTACCTGAGACCAGGGAGAGCTGTCAATGAGAAATAACCTCTTTGGGCAGCCACTTGGCCATGTGCATGCAGGGCTGGTGCAGCTGGACCCGCCTATGCTGGGTGACTCGAGGCTTAACAGCACCAAAGTTTTCAGTAAGTGAAAAACTTATTTCTCTGGCTGCTTCTGATCCAAAACTTGCAAATTCATGTGCTTTTTTTTCGCCACCAATCTAGCTAGGAGTTTTCACTGTATGGAGGCCAAAAAGACTCTCAAGTGTTTGCAGTAGCTATATAAACCAGAATATACAGATAAATGGCTGGAAGTCAGATCAGTCCACCCCATGTCAGGTACCTGTTTCTACTCTATTCAGTTAGGCAAGTACTGAATTTAAAAAAATAAATAAAATTTAAAAAAATACTAACCCCACAAACAAACAAACTAACAAAAACTAACAAAAAAACCCCAAACATTTTACATAGTCCAGGTTGTGTGAGCACAAGATGCCCAGCAGGCACTGGACACTGCCATAACGAGGCAAAATTCAAAGTATTGCTTAAAATGCAAAGAAAACCCCAGAGGAGAAAGAGGAAAATCCTTCTTCAGTCTGTGTATACATTGTAAGTGAAGAACTGATTTAGGGCTTTTAAGTTATTTGCTCAGAATGGGATTCTGTCCAAAAATACTAGAAAAAGGAGACATCGAAACTGAAAGGGAGCATATTCAAAACTGATAAAAGGAAACGTTTTCTCACAGGGTGTGTAATTAGACTACAGGATTCATGGCTGCAGGAAGCTGTTGAGGTGAGAATTTAGTGTTATTCAGAGAAGGGGTTTGTGTATTTATGTGGCTTGATTGTAATTTCTGTAGGCAGAACAAGAGAAGTGAAAGGAACAGAAACCCCAGAGCACAGCTGCCTTCTGCAACATTTCTGGACCTCTCCTCAGACAACTTTGATGCTGATTAGTGTCAAAGACAGACTAAGATCTGCATGGATCAGTCTGTAATGTGGACCTTGCAGGGAACCCCCAAATCCACTGTCCTGTACATGTAGAGAAGAAGGAGGGATCAAGACCACCTGAGTTCCTCACTAGTGAAGTACAACAAAGAAAGAAATAGTATCTGTGCTAAATTTTAAGTTTCATTTAGAAATTAATTTTGTTTCAATACTCTGTGGTGACAAAGGGATTGTATTTAGTGGCAAAAGAACAGAGCAAAGACAGGAGGTGGCTCCAACAGCATGATGGTCTTCCTTAGCCTTGGGTCACACCAGCAGTAGGCAAAGGTAGCAAGAGGCCTGGAATTAGTCACCTGCTGCTCAGCTGCTGGATATCTCAGAACTTCATGGGTTTGGACACAATTTTGGGTCCCGTCTGCCTTCCCATTCTGCTGCCTTCCCTGATCTGCCTTCCCATTCTGCTGCCTTCCCATTCTGCTGCCTTCCCTGCTCAAATTCCTTACAAATAGTTTAAAATGTTTTCTGGCAAAATGGCTTGCTTTGGACCTGATCTTGCAAACTTTTGCTAGTGGACTAGTGCTCTCCTGAGTTAAATGTGTAGTCTAGTGGGCTGCAGAATTGGGGTTGGATGCTGGAGTTGGCTATGCACCACCAGCTTCAGAGGTGCTCCACAAGGGTGCAGCAGCCTGCCTGCGTGCTGCTAATTATAGGACCTTAAAGGCCTGACAACTCTCAGTTTGTTGGGAGGAGGCTAGAGGGGCTTTGTTTTTCCTTCTCCCCAGTTAATTTCTCCCTCCTGCTTCCCATGTGCTTCCCATTTTTCCCCCACAGCACTATGGTTTTTCTTCAGCACCACCATCCTACACGCCAGATGCAATGAGCTAGAATGAAGCATCTGTGCTGGTTGGAGCCACGTGTACCTCTCCCTAGCTGCACTCCCCACCCCAGGCTGCCCCAAAGCTCCCTCCTTGTCTGCCTGATGCTTAGGTAGAGGCTGTGTGCAGTTCTGGGCCTGGCCCTGTCTCCTTTTCTCCCAAAGGGATCCATCAGCTGTTCTCCAGAAAGGAATATTTGGAAGGGAGGAAATTTCATCCCACAGATAAGGGTGAACAATACCTGGTCCTGCACTAGGTCATGTGAGAGAGAGAAAAGTAGGAACAATGAGCTGTACAGTATTAGGAGCCACTTGACATAAACTGTGGTTTAGACAAACTGCTATCAAGTCAAAAGACTAGTTTAAGTAGAAAAAAGAGTTCATGCAATGGAACATCCCAAGGATAGAACGTGATGTGTTTATATTTTATAGTCCTAAGTAACTCCATGTCACATCTACAGGACTTTTCAGAAACCATGACCTTTCCTTTCCTTTCCTTTCCTTTCCTTTCCTTTCCTTTCCTTTCCTTTCCTTTCCTTTCCTTTCCTTTCCTTTCCTTTCCTTTCCTTTCCTTTCCTTTCCTTTCCTTTTTCCTCCTTTCCTTTCCTTTCCTTTCCTTTCCTTTCCTTTCCTTTCCTTTCCTTTCCTTTCCTTTCCTTTCCTTTCCTTTCCTTTCCTTTCCTTTCCTTTCCTTTCCTTTCCTTTCCTCCTTTCCTCTTGGGTATTGCAGCCAATAGCTTTCAAATTGAAAGGAATGCCTTGAAATTGTCATTTACAGATTGTATTAAGGACTGAATCAGTATCAAAAGCCCATTTTAAATGATGTCAGCCTTTACAATGAAAATGTTGGTGGATTATATGGGGTGAGCTCATTCAGCCTATGACTGTCTTCAAATATATAATGTCTGTCATCCTATGCCTTGAAACAAAAATCTCCACATGTACAGGCATGCTTCTTGGACCTCATCTGTCCCTATGAAAATAATAGTTTGAAAAATCTTCATGAGCTTTCATTAAGAGAGATTCTCATGTTAAGGGAACGTACACTTGCAACAGCCAAAAAGAGACAGAGGAGAGAAGACAGAGAATAAAGCAGAAGGCAGAGAAATAAAAGGCTGTTTATGAAAATGGGGTAGAAAATAAGCATCACTCACTTTCAGATATCTCCCCTTTTTAATCTATAGTGAAGTTTTAAAATAAAACAAGAGTGCAATGTTCAAGTAGAAAGATGCCTTGCTGGGCATGAAATTCTTTTAATTACAACACTATATGTATCATTACATTAAACATTATTCTCCTGTGTTTTTCCAAACTGTTAGGAAAGTCAAGAGAGTCACTGGTAACCTGGTCAACTGAAACCAGGTGTAGGAAGGTCATGGGTGTTAAGAAGGTGTTTGGATTAACTTTGCAACTGCACCACTAACAAAAGACTGCCCTTAAAAACCCTAGTTTCTGAAAGGGAAATATCTTGCCTTTATGCTGAAAAGACTTTTAATAATCTTGTCTTTACTTGACAGAAGTATGATTAAATAGTGAGTTGTAAAATGAATCTCTATCACTGAGAACTATATTTTCTTGCAAGGCCACAAAAGTCAGCAGCATAATACACTCTTCAGAAAGAACCCATTTTAAGTAGCCTAATTTGCATTGTGTCATTCTTCAGGTTTTTTTTCATGCAGTAGAAAAAAAAATATTTAAAATAATAGGAGTGGCCAAAATAATTCTTTTTGTTATTCCCTTATTTTCTGTGAAATTTTACCAGGAATTGAGTTCCTGGAAAACTGCAAAACTCGATTAAGAAAGATTAAATTAATATTCTAATGATACATATAGAAAACCTCTGATACTGTTACCAAAAAAAAAGCCCCTTCACATTTGCATATAGACTTTAAAATTGAGTGTAAATTAAGCTGTATTGTAAATGAGAATCAAAGCTACAGTTTATAATACCTCATGTCCCACTTGAGCTTTCCAAGTAACTTTGTGAATTGCCTGGAAACGTTGACTCAGCTGTACAAATAACAGGAAGAACCATCAGAATAAGAAGAATAACAGAGAGAATATTAAAACAGACACTTGAGAAGAACTGAAGTTTTATTTTTAGCATTTTAGCTGTAAAGTTTTATTTCACAAGCCCTTCCTTTGGCACACCTTTTGCAAGTGATGCAGGGCAACGTGATTTTTGTGGAGTAGGTAGTTAGGATCTATTTTTAGTAGCCATACACTCAGAAACAAGAATGTGTTGGGGCTTTTTTAACTTGGGCAGACTCAAAACCTCTTCTTTCATCCCAAAACATGGAAAGTCAGATTAAATGTGTAACACTTATTGTGCTGTACGTTATTGCCTAAAGGTGCATCTTCTCTAAGGTAAGAGAAGCTAGTTAAAAATGTGAAATTAATTTTCTGAAATTTCTTCAGAAATATTCTCTGGACACAGTACAAATAGGCCTGTGATCCCCCATGAAACATCTCTTCAACATCTTACCCTCCCAGTGCTTCAGATCACAGTGGCCACAGGCTTAGTGTGGAAGGCTGGGTGTCACAGTCTACTTGAGAAGTGCTAAAACCAGTGCTGGATGGTTCCCCTCACTCCTGGCTCTCGCAGACTTTTTCCTTAGTGTAACAATTCAGCAATACTTCTACTATCTAAATGTACTGACGTGGAGGAATCAACAAGACACTGTAAAGTAGATGTGGTACATGGTAGTACCAGGCACTACAGCTTGCCTGGGAGAAATACTGGCTCTTCTCCAGGAGCTGTAGAATTTACACTTAGCCTCCAGGAGAAGACCTGCTTGCAAACTTACTCATGTTTAACCCAAAGAAGAGCTGGATACGTTACAGTCATAAAGCACTACAGCTCCTTGCATCTCAGTGTTTTCTTCTTCTTAAACACCCACCAGTGTGGTGGGCAAGGAGACTGAACCTCAACTGCAGTCATGGTGAAGAGCTGCACTGCACACTCCACCCTGGCTGGTGCCCACAGTGACAGCTGACACTGTGATCTGCAGGTCAGTTTGAGCTAGCTCTGTACATGGCCATCAAATTTTACCACTGTTTGCAACAAGTAGAAATCTCAGCTGGTTTTTTTTTTTCAGCCAAGCTTCCAGAGATTTCAGTGCTTTTTGGAATTTGGCCCCTCCTCCACAATTCAGCTGTAAATTAATTTTTCTATCCCAGTGACTAGCCAAACAGGGCATTGTTCAGGTCTTGAACTTCATCCCTGGCACGGCTCCCTAGGCTGTGAAAAGGAGTGCTGGACATGGCTTCTCCTGAGCTTCCTCTGAACATCAGAGCGTTTCCAGATGGATGGAGTGCTGCCACAGTGCAGTAAGGAGAGCTTGCATGTGGGAGGAGGACTCTAGAGTCCTCCCTGCCACCCCAGAAGACACAGGTGGCTTTAGCCTTGACTATTCCACCTTTTCAAAAGGGCAGCCTTACATAAAGCTTAATTATCGGGGGCGTGGTTTTGTTTGATTTATGATTTGTTCTGTATCCAATCAACTAGACCTGTCCTCCAAAGCTCTCTAAAACTTTCTAATGGTCTGGCATGGCAGTTGTTAACAAAAGCCTGTGAGTTTCTGTGTGTTGCTGCCTTCTCTACCTGCTGTGATAAACTCGAGGACGATGCAATTCAAACATGAAGGCTTAGGAAACGTTGGATGACCTGTATTGAATGTCCAGGTGCAGTGGGGAAATCCCAGTCTGCCTTCAGACATTCCCTGATCTCCTTGAACTCACACAGAACCCCAGGCTTCACATTTGGATCTTCTTGGGCATCGTCAGGATCCACCCTGAGTGTACAAGTACAAACCTAAAAGATGAGTCCAATTTAAAGAATTTTATAAAATAAAATTTGTAAAAAAAAAAAAGCATTTAAAGAACAGTGGGCCTTAGCATGGTTCTTGCTGAATGTTTCTGGCAGCCAGCTAAATCACATTTAATTTATGAGTTCTAGCTTCCGTATGAAATTAATTTCCTGGGTTTTATTTCTTTAATTGAACAAAATGGGATAGATCCTCAATTGCAAGAAATCATTTCAGCTCCACTCACTTTAGTGGAGCTTGATTAGCTTACCCCAGCTGAAAACCTGGCTTGCTGGTCTCTGATTTGTATTTATTTTGCTGAATTTCCTCTTTCCACTTCTACACTTTTTCCTTCTAGACACTTTTTCCAGCACTTTGCGTCCTTCTCTCTTTTATGTTTTTAAAACAACCCTCGGCATTTTCTTGTTTCCCCTTCCAGTCTCTCCCCACAGATCTCTTAATTTATTCCCTCCCTCCTGTTGCTTGTGGAGGGAGCCCAAAGTCTCTGTGGTGCATGGAAAAGTAAGAAGAGAGTGTTTGGTGCAAAAGGGGCTGTATGAATCACATTGTATATGCAGGTGACATCATTACACAAAAACCTTGGGTTTATCCTTACATCTGGAATCTTGTAAAATCCTCAATTTATGCCAGAATTTTCTGGTGTTCCTGTTTCTTTCTTTATTTATATTTTATTTCTTTTTATATTTTTTTTTTTAAATAATAAGGGCTTTTTTTCCTTGTAGTTATCCAGTATACAAGAGTTAGTTGATGATAGTGTCAACATGAGTGTTTTTTCCCTGCAGTTAGGGCAGCCAAAGAGAAATATGTTATACAGACAATGAGAGGAGTTAGATCTGTTACTCATATCCACAATATTCAGAGAATGACCAGAAGGGGAATCTTGGAAATATCAGATAAAAAAAATTAACTTACTGTGTCATTCAGGGCTAGTGGACTCTGTTCAGATACCTGTATGAGCCAGCCACCCAACATTATACTGCCCATTCCTTTGAATATGCTTACCCAATACATCCCATATAGTGTGGTATATGGGATAAACAAGATGCTAAAGTCCACCAAATATTGCTTTAATATTTGTATTTGCCTGCAATGTTTATCTCTCATTCCATTCTTAGTTTATTAAAAAGTATGGTGATACTTCTCCAGTGATGCTTTTGCCCTGATGTGATAAAACGAATGATCAAAACTATGATTTTTGCCCCCACTCTGCCAGTAAATTAATTCCATGTATGATCCTTGCAAGTCAGTTGTTCCTTAGACAGGAAAGTCAGGGCTCGAGAGAGCTGAGCTAGTCTCATGGCTTGTTCTAGGGATCCGTTTTCCCCACACTTTAGCTTCCCATCTTGAAATGCCATTGCTCATCACTTCTCAGCATCACATGCCCAATGTCTCTGGGTGCCCTTATAAACCTTTATAAAAAGCAATTCTAACATTAGCCATACAAGGCAGCCTTTTGCCTTTTTTTTTT
>NW_008592718.1:0-25694 GCF_000691845.1 Merops nubicus
GGCAAGGGGGGGCCGCAGCAGCAGCACCGCCTCCACCACCACCGCCACCATCCCCCGCACCACAACCACCAGCTCAACGGCCTCATCAGCCCCGAGCTGCGGCACCTGCGGGCCTCCCTCAAGAGCAAGATCCTCGGCTCGGAGGCAGGGGCAGCCCCCGAGGGGCTGGAGAACAAGCGAGCCAGCAAAACAATGGGCTCCGGACAGCAGCAGTCATCGCCCCCGACTACGGCACCGTGCTCGCCCTCCCTCACCAACCACCTCCCTCCCCAGGGAAGGACTGCACCCTCTCCTCCTCCTTCTCCCCCAGCAGCAGCAGCGGCGAGAGGGGACAGGAGCCAGCCTGCTGCCACAGCTACGACTGCTGCTAAGACTGCAGCCCGCAATGGACTGGCAGGAGGGACTGGCTTGGAGGAGGAAGAGCAGGAGGAGGGGGATGAAGGAGGGGAGGAGGAGGAGTCCCTGCTGCTACTCTCCAGGTCCTTAGCAGCAGCTTGCAGTTTGAAAGGCTCGGGAACGGACTCTCAGCCCGAGGAGGACCTAACGATACGATACGTCCGATATGAGTCAGAGCTGCAGATGCCCGATATCATGAGACTGATCACCAAAGATCTGTCTGAACCCTACTCCATTTACACATATAGGTATTTTATCCACAACTGGCCACAACTTTGCTTTTTGGTAAGTGCCAGAGGGGGCAGGGAGGGCAGGAGTTGGGAGTGGTTTGGGGCAGGGGAGGGGAGGTTTAAAGGGTTGGCATTTGTGGAAATACTTCTAATAATATTTTTGTGGATAAGGCCAAGCTTTTTTTGGAAGTCTCTGTCTTTCTAATGAAGTCCCCTTGTGACCTGTGTGTGTGTGAGTAAACCACACACACAAAGTCCCTACATTTTTTCATAGGTGTTGTAAGTGGTGGGAAAAGGGTTTGAGCACAGGACTGGGATCCAGGAATTGAAGGCTTCTAATCTTGAGTTTGACATTGACTTTTGTGACCTTTGGTAGCTTATTTTATCATTCTGTCCGAGGTCCTATGTTTGTATTTCAAAAAGAAAGTACTTCAGTCCACTAGTGTCTCTGCTTAGCAGCTCTTGCACAGTGGGTTTGGAACAAGACTTCAGCATGGGTGGCATATCAACGTTGAGTGATACCTGGAGAGACACTGGGAAAGGTTTTGCAGGTTATTTGATCTGTGAGCCTACTTTGAGAAAGCCAAGCACACCTGTATTGCCCCTTACAGGTGTGACAGTGTATGCAGCACACAGAAACTCTTGTGATTCCTAGATGGTCTTGCTGTGCTAATGAGGTTTTACGTCATTACTAGCTTTACATGGCCAGATCTAGATGGTGACTTGATAGATGTAGGTACTAGAATTACATCACTAGCCTTACATTCTTCCCACCACACTACTGACAAGACTTGATTCAGCTGCCTCCCTGTCTGAAGTGTTCAGTATTTCTCGTGGAAGAATTTATCTCGGTTGCAAAGCATGCTTTTAGGAGGATAAACCCCCCACAGGTATGTGAAACCGAGTTTCAGTTGGCCTGGGGAGCACATGTGGATGGTGGGAGCTTAGCTGTGTTTGATTTACTCGTAGGAGAACTTAGGGCTGGAAAACAGAGGGTTGAGGGGAGCAGATGGCACTTCCTTGCTCAGGTAAACGATGAATTCTCCTCTCTTGATGTTTTAATCAAGGCTGGATGCCTCCCTGAAAGGTGTGATTTAGCCAGAGCCAAGACAGCCTTCAGTTCAGGAGCATCCCTGTAAAATTTTAATAGAGTGTGAGTACAGGGGGTGAGGCTAATGGAATCCAGCTGGCCTCAAGCTTCCTGAATGTTCCTGGTTTAGGGGCTGGTGTAATTTATAGTGGGATTTATATGATTTATAGGAGGATTTCAGAACTATGCCTGTGAAAACCCTGACGAAGGGACTACAGTAGGATTACAGGAAGTTAAGCAAAGCAGTACCTCTGGAACAAAATAGAAATACAAGAATGTTTGAAAAGCTTGTTTGATGCAAAGTCAGGGTTGCCATCATAAGGATGCTGATCAGAGCAGAATGGGATTTTTCAAGCACCAAGCTACATGCCTGACTGATTTACCTCATGCTGAAAGTAAATGCTTGTGAGCCGTGAATATCTGTCCTTTCAGCATCAAGTGTACAGCTGGTGACACCAAGGTAGTGTTGGATGCTGTTCCATCACCATGCATTTGTGTAGACTTTATATCTTTTATTGTTTTTTTTGGCAGGGATTAACTTGAGAGCTTTGTTATGGAAAGAGCAGTGGCAAGTTGTTTGACAGAGCACTAAAAGAGATGATCTCTTAGGAGTGCATTCAAATAATAAGAGAACATTTCAGGAGAAGACTCTAACTTATTTTGTAGTGATAGATTATTTTATTTATTTTATTTAATAGCCTTGAAGAATGAAAAAAACTTTGCTTGAACACTCTGTATTTGCCATTCTTGTTGAAGGCTGGAACTCTGTGTATTTGCCTTCTGTTTGTTTTTTTTTTTTTTTGAAGGCTAGAGCAATGTAAAGTACATAAAACTGCAAAGAAGAATATGTGGCTGTGAATGTCCAAAGCTAGCTGGCTGTTATCTACTTAAATAATTTGAAGGTCTTGCAGTATACTGAGTCAAATGTGATGGCCTTTTTTTTTTTTCGTGGCCAGTTTTAGTATTTTTCAGGTTTGTTTTTTCAGAGGTTGCCTTGAAGGCTTTCTGTTCTATAAAATTTAATTTTTTCCTGCCATTAATGGGTTCCTGAACTGCTTCTACCTAATAAGTCTTTTTAAAATATTTCTCTTCAGCCAGGGACTGCACATTCCAGTTAGCAGGACCAGTGTCAGGGTGGTGGACAGAAGCAGTGTCTTCTCTCACTCAGTCTTTTGTCTCTAATGCCTTGTGGCCTCACACCTTTCTGTTTTCAGGTTATTTTGGTTAGACTGCAGTTTAGTTGTATTTGAAAAAAATCTCTAGGGGTTAAATCAGTTCCTTTACAGAATTTCACCATCACCATTTTTAAAATCTTCCAGTGCATGCTCACCTGCCTTCACTGCACTGTCCTGGGCTCTCTTCCCTTTCTCAGCCTGTCAGGGGAAAGCACTAATGCCATTTAAATTGAAGATGGGATGAGTATTTTCCATAAATTATCAGCAGTTGTCCCTTTTTGATTGTCCCTTGCTGACATTTATTTAGTATGCCATCTTAAACACCCTAATTTTCCTATCTAGCATTTTGGATACCTGACAATGCAGAGCTGCTTTCTGGGGGCACTATTAACATTATTCCTGATGAGAATTATGTCATGGCTTTGAAACTTGCTGAGTTTTTCCTTCCCAAGGTGCACCTTACACTCTAATGGCAGGAGGAGCCAAAAGGGCTGCTTGCTTTTTCTCGCTGACCTCTTCCTGGCTTGTGCCAACCTGCTTGTTCCTCAGATTGAGCCCTCCCAGCACCACCTTGTATTTGTAAGTGTGCCTGTATGTGTTTTAGGGTCAGGTTTCTGTTGGTTTAGGGCTCCAGATATATTCACAGTAGGATCTCTGGGCACTGGTGTGGGTACAAGGGAAGAGGTGAGAATATAGAGCTGGAGGGAAGGCCCAGGACCAACCCTAACCAGTCACTAGCATGCTGTGCTGTGTCAATCACTTCTAACTGTACGCTCAAAAAAGAAGTCCATGATCCACTTTAAAAGGACCTAGAGGTACTAGGAACCTTCAAAACCTGCTCATTTTAACATCAACTTCATCCACATGAACAAACTTCCTGGCTTTGGGGTAACCAGCTGGGAATACCTGGTGACCAGTTCTGATGGATGACACTGTCGCATTGGTGCTCTGACCAGACTCTGGCAGGGTAATCACCTTCTCCTCCACAAACTGCAAGTGTCTGCTCAAACTGGGGTTTCACCTGACATTGGCAGAGCAGTTTACACTGTGTTTTTACTCATTCCCAGGAGCTCTGTCAGCCCAGTTTCTCTTCAGATGACTTACAATACCCCCTTCCTGTGTCATTTTTTTGGCAGAGGAGTGATTACCCTTTGCATCATGTGAAGCATTTTGAAGCATCACTACAGCTCTCTCCCCATATGGATTCTAAATGCATTTGGAAAGCTGGAGCTTCCTTTTAAAGCGTTTTTCCAGCTTCTAGTCTTAGCAGTGTTAAAGTTCTAAAACTTCATTTAGAAACGATTCATTAAATATTCCAGAAAAATTTTCAAAAGACTTCAGCGTGGGAGAGGTGAGCTTAGGAAAGCACCTTCTGTGCCAAAGTTTGGGTAAGACAGGACGTAATGAAAGCAGAGTCCTGGCTGAGTGTTGTAACTTCTATAATTCCCAGTACTGCACCACTCCGCTGCCTTTTAAGAAAAATCTGGAAAAATCTCTGCTTTTATGGAGTAGTTAACTTTGCTAGCTATAGCAGCATTGATAATTTAAACTTTCAGAAGTTTAAAAATAACCTGTTCATTCCATGTAAGTGGTTTTAGATGCATTGTAAATCCTAGATGACTGCAGTTAGGATCTTGTTTTATACTAATACTTTCCCCCTTTTTGTTTAATTGAGGTTTATTCAAGAGTCCAAGCATACTTTGTGTGGAAATTAAGACCTGTAAGACATCATCTTACAGTTTTTCTTCTGTGGTAAACTTGGGGCGTAAAAGAAGAACCAGAAAAGTTAGGACACTGTCTGGGAAGTCTTCCTTGCCTCGTGGCAGGCGTAGGAAGAAACTCTGGAACATCCATTCCCAATTTGCAAACTCTCTGGATTGGGGCTTCTTCTTTGGAGCGGCCATGGTTGCAGATGCAGGCTTGCTGTGCTGCTCTGGGCTCTGGGAAGGCTTCACTGGATGCAGGATGACCCCGAGGAGGTAACAGCAGCCAGCAGGGTTGCTCTGGCAGTGCCCTGGCACGGGAGGGAATCACCCAGGTCCAGTTTCACCGGGTGGAAACGGCGACTTAGTGATTTGCCTGGTGTTGTAAAGGGCTCTGGCTGCACTGCCAGACTTTTGGTTAAAACCATTAGCCTAAATGTGTCTTCTAACAGCATCCAGCAACACCATCGCTGTCTGTGAGCCAGAGGATTCACAGGGAGCTCTTCCTGCGATGCTTTGGGGTGGATTTTGGTGCCTGTGTGAAAAGGAAGCTATGCTGCAGTAGCACAGGTTCTGCTCTATTTGAATGGCAAAATGTTTCTCTTTCAGGGGCTAGCAGCTCATTATAATCTTCTTTAAATTGGAACAAATGTCACAAGATCTGGGTATTAAATGCAGACTCAGACTGTGGCCGGCAGACTTAATGCCATCTCTGCTAATGAAATTAATTCCAATTGTTTATTCTGTGAAAAGTGATGTATTTGCAGATTTACAGATGTTTCTGTGCTAACTCTTCTCGGAATACGTGGTCTCAATATGAAGATATTAAAATCTAGTTTGCTTTAAACATTTAAACTTATTCCTAAGAACAAAGTTGATGCAAATACTGGATTTGAATTCCTGTGTGTTAATCCTGCTAATGACTTACAACTGAAGTAAACCTTGCAGTACTCTGTGGGTTTATAATATATAATAGTAACTTGGGCTGAATTCTATTTGTAGGAACTTGTATGTTTAGAAGTATGCCCAAAAACCTGAAAAGAAAATTTAGCCCTTAATGTCTTTTCATAAATGGTGTTGTGTGGGAACTATTTTTTTTTCTTGCTCCTCTCCACTCTCCCTATTTCAATCCGTTTTTTATTTTCACAGTTCAGACTTCTGCAGGGAGTTAAATTACCAGGTTTTACATCACATTTGGGATTTATTTCCAGCTTTAGGTAAGGTTGGAGAGAAGGAGAAAGTAGAGGAAAGGCAACAAAACCCCTCAAAATTGAGGTGGAAATGCAGCATTCCCTCTGTAAGTGGAACAACTGTAGATCAACTGGCAGACTTACCTGCCTGAAGACAGAGGAACAGATCTAAATGTTTGGGGAACTAGTAACAAAGTCATACTTTATTCAGCTCTCTGGCAGCAGTGGTAAAACCAGTGGGTATTTGCTTCTTTGATCACTGAAACAAAATTCTTTGCTGTTCATTTAGCATTTTAAATATATGATTCATGAACACAACTTTTCCAAAAAGTGCCCTGAACAAGAAAGAGCACAGATGCACAGTGTTTAGAATGTCACCCCTCTTGAAGTGTGTAAAAAGTGTATCTTAAATTTCTGCAGGACTGTTAGGATCAGCAGTTTGCACGTGTTCACTTCAGGGCAAAGCATAACTATAACATGCTAGTTTGTGGTTTGCTTTTTTTTTTTTGTAGTGAGATATAAGATTACATCTAGGTACTCTGCATAATTATAGCAGTGTTTTGAACAGTCTGTTTGGGGATACTCTTTATTTAACTCCCTGGGTTTCTCAGGTCTGAGGTGAGATACAAAACTTGCCTTGGGCCAAGGCTTTGCATACAGAATTTTAGTAGTGTAAATACAGCTTTTCTTTCTATGGCATAAACTGTGTGTTAGAAGGAATGGAAGACTGCTTAGAGGCTGTTTCAGTCCATTTAGGTCATGCAACAGGTTTTGTTCCTTGGTTTAGAAAACACTTGTTTAGATCGTTCAGGGTTGTTCTTGGATACAGCTAAAAATGTATTTTCCTGCCAAATTAAAACTTAGCTATAATTCTGTTTGCCTGATGAACTACATTATGGATGGTAGGATCACACTGATCATAGAGCCTTGGAACTGCAGCTCGTATGTTTTGGGCTGCTTTGTTTCACCTTTGATACAGGTCCTGGTTGACAGCTAACTTGGTTAATAACCCACTCTCTGGGGAGAGGTGTTAAAAGACATTTTTCTTGGGGAGAGGAGGAAAAAAAAAACAAAAACCTGTGTGTCTTCCTGTGATGCGATCTGCTTGAATGACTCTTCTGTCTGTGGGGTCTCAGCCTACAAGTTGTGAATGCTTGGAGCACGTGGAGACTCTGTACACAGCGAGCTTTGGCTTCTGAGGTGGTATGCTCTGAGGCCTGGCGGTGCCAGCTCTGGTGAGTGCTTTTCACCTGGCGTGTCTGACTGGTGTCAGTTTGGATTCTCCAGCAGCGCTTGTGCCACTCGTGCTGCTCTCCCCGGTTCATGGCTACACTGGAGCCCGAGGCGAGTCCCCCCCTGCAGATCCAGGCCTGTCACAGTCTCTGAATCCATTTATACACCCAGATGGACAATATGGAGTTTTTTTTCATGTCTGTCAGTCTTTCCTGAATGACCAGTAATTCATTCTCCCCTTGGACGCTGTCCTGCTCCGCAGCACCGTTCGCTTTCACTGCTACAGGTTATGCCATTAGTCCTCAGGCTGCCTAATCCTTCAGTTAGCATAGGACTTGTTTTTTCCTACACTCTCATCTATTTCATGGTAAAATTTTGGTGAACACAGCAGTTTTGCAAGTGGTTTGATAAGTGTTTGGGGAGGAGGTGGGTTCTTTTCGAGGTCTTTTTCTCCATATTTCAGAGTAACTGCATCTCCTTAACCACGCTCTTTGTGCCGATACCGTTGGGATTGACTGTCAGTGTGTAGCTCTCAACAAATGAAATATCAGAACTGTTAAAATGTGTGCAATTAACAGCGTGCTTTTCCATTTGTTCTTGGGTTTTCATATGACTGAAAATGACAGTTTCTAAAGATTAAGCACAGCAACACTTTTTCTGATCCTTTGTGGTATTGATATTAAAACCAGGCAAAAATTAAGTGTGTTATCTACCACAGCCCTTGTACGTGAGAATTCAGATCACTATGAAACAGGAGTGGAGTTATGTTCCTCTGCAGCAGCTCGTGTGAAAGGGTGATTTATGCCTTAACCTCATCTTTGTGTTGGTTTTTTCCCCCCTCCCCTTTTCTCTCACACCTGTTCTTGCCTGTAGACTGTGGAGTAATAACGTGGATCTCTCCAGGACAATTGTAACTTTATTGGAATGCAATAAAGAAACGAGTACTTTAATGTTATTTATACTTTTGGAGAAGTTTTAAAACTTTAGTTGTTTTTTTTTATAGCTTTATGCAAACAAATTTTGTGTGGCTGTTTCAATTAATGAACTGGTTTACTACTTTTTGGTAGCACTGTAGATCACAAACTGAGAATGCCTACGTGTATGTTTGTCTTTAAGGCCATGGTAGGTGAGGAGTGTGTAGGTGCCATCGTCTGCAAGCTGGATATGCACAAAAAGATGTTCCGCAGAGGTTATATAGCCATGTTAGCAGTGGATTCCAAATACAGAAGAAAAGGAATTGGTAAGAATAGCCTTTTTTTTGTTACTTCTTACTTAAATCCAGTAGTGGGATAACTGTAGCTGTCATAAAGATTTAAGCAAAACTGAACTCGTGGAGGTTTGTCTGTCATCCCTGCTTTACTCGACCACACAAGCTCCCCTGTGGCCTTTTTATTTTGTTGAAAGAACCTGCAGTGCCCTATGAGTTTTACATCTGGGATATGATAAAGCTAAAAAGAAAGGCAATCAGCAGCCCCTTTCCTCTGCCGGTTCCCACTGTCAGATTGCAGCAGGGGGAGATGCTTTGAATTTTCATATGTGCCCTCATCACTGTGTTTCTGTTGTGTTCATTCTGTCTTTTTTTCACTGAACTTATCCCTTGGCTTTCTCCTATGAATTATGCATATATTGGTTGTTGGGGAGAACGTCTGTAGCTCACCATTGTGTTAATAAGTGAAGAAAAGTAGTTGTGTATTGCTACTTGAATGACTGAGCTGAAGATCTGTTTTGCTGGGAAGTTACATGATAAAAGAATTTACTCTTGGCAGGGAGTTTGCCCTCCCTCGTTAATCAGTTTTGCCCTGATGAAGGGATTTTCATTTTAACACCAGTTATCCTACCTGGCTTAATTAAAGATCTGTTCTTATGGAATTTATTTTTTTTTGTGCGTGTTGATGATTGTGAAACTGCAGTTTGTGACATTTTTCACTTAGATGTCAGCTTTAAAGCCTAAAAATGTGCTTCACCACTCGTTCATGCTGAACAGCTCATACTTTTGAAAGAAAAAGAAAATTACTTGCAGTGGAAAAATGTGGTGATACATTGCAGAATGCTACCATTGTTTGGTCTACTCTCCAACAACAACAACAAAAAAGAAACTCAAAAAAACTTGAAGTACAGCGTATTATCGTGACTATTCAAGCATGTGTGGATTTTTTTTTTTTCCTCCAGTACAATTCAGAAGCCATTGTTGGTTTCTGTAGTGGAGCAGAGGGAAGAGAATACTGAGAAATCACTGTCTCTCCTTGCCTTTTAGCTGAGTCATGAAGGAGCTTGCCATAATTTAATTGCAGGTGCTTAGATTCCTAAGTAGATAAGAACTAATGCTGTTGTTATGAAGCTTTCTGCAGGATTTTTCCCTGGCTTTAGTCAGTTCATTAATTTAGAATTTGTATTTAAAGCCCTCCTTACTTTAGCATTCTGTATGTTGACTCTTCCCTACGTTTGCCACCTTGCTGTACCTCAAAGTATGCTGTTAATCTGAAGATCTGTTTTAAATGTAGTACAGTTCTGTCGTACGTTCAGTGAAAATCTGAATTGATTAAAGCTTTGAGAATACTTTAAAACATTCTTTAGATTCCTTGGGGTTTTTTTTTCCTTTTCCTTAGCCTTCTTATGGAAGTGAGATTTATGCAATTTCATTGAACAGCAGTTTTTTCCACTAATAACTTTGAAATCAACTTTCAATTTCACCCCAATTCTACAGACAGGTAGGGATATTACATTTGTAGAACTGTTGGGAAATAGATCAAAAATAATGATGAAGAATTAAATGAATGCTTGACTGAGGGGAAGGGATGGGCTTCAACCATATTATTAGATACTAGCAGATCCCAATGGGAGTGAGCCCCAAGAAAAGTGGTTTCATAAGTTCTGTTGCTAATAGAAGTATTTGTTTTAGTAAGAGGAAATTCCCTTGGAAGATGAATGTCCTTCAAGTACATGCCAGCAGATTTGACTTTAAATTCAACAAAAAGGAATGAATCACATCTTGGAGGGCTATATATAACACTATGTTAAACTTAGAAGCCTGTTTCTAATATCCTTGTGTTAGAAGAATCTTGCACTCAAGCTGAGTCTCTGGATAACTGCACGGATTATTTTCATGTTCTAAATGGAAACTGCAACTTGACTGCAGCTTTTTGTTTGTTTCTTTCTTTCCTCCTTGCTTTCCCTAGGTGTCATGTCATGTAGGTAGCTCACGTTAGTAATATATAAACTATCACCATTTGCACTGCAACTCTTGACACTTACTGAAATCTATATTTCAGGTACAAACTTGGTTAAGAAAGCTATTTATGCTATGGTTGAAGGAGATTGTGATGAGGTAAGATTTTTCTAATCCAAAACTTTCCTAATGTAAATGGTTTGCTTTCTCCTACATGTGGATTCATTTTGCAGGTTTTTCTTCCACAGGACTTTTTTTAGGTGGGAAGTGGGTTGGTAAGAAGCTGCCTTTTTTTAGTATAAAAGGGAAAATAACCTCAAAAAAAACCCTGTGGCACAAATATTAAGAAATTCAGACAATCCTTCTAAGTGCTCAAATTCAGTGTTTCAGGTTTTGTTTTACTTGGCAAAGCTGCCTCAGCCTTCAGTCACAGTCACCTTTTCCTCCAAGGACTCTAGTGTAAGGTGCTCCCGCCCAGTGTACCTTGCCTATTGTGTGCAACACTGCCCTGCTTTCAGGAGAGCCCCAGACACTGGAACAGGACGTGCTGCAGGATTGCAGAATGGGCTTTATTACAGCAAGTCACCAGGCTGTTCTGACAGTGGGTAGCTGTGCTATGTGGCACTGGCAGAACTCTGATTTAGCATGTCAAGGAGAACTTGGAAGGAAAGTGACTCAATCACTGTCACATTTTCTCTGGCCTGTGTGTTATTAGTCTTGCCTTTTGCCAGATTACAGTCCCTATTCTTTTCTATATATGTAGAGCAATTAAGTGTCTTTATGTGCCATGTTTAACCTGTGGGGATCTCTCCCTACATCCATCCTTCTTAATCCAGTTCTCTGTCCCTTTAACTTCCATCTCCTTGGTACAATGCAATTGTTAGCTTGTTCCTGATACGTGAGCACTGTGTCATTTCAGTGTGTCATAGTTAAGGATCCTTTGATCTCCCCATCACCTTGTTTCAGCTGCTTCTCAGCTGTCCTGCTGCAGTGTGGTCGAGCTTCTTACGCAGAACTGCAGGTTTTGTCTCCGGACTTCTGGCACACACTCTGTTTATTTTTCCACATGTTGTTATGCCTCTAGCAGCATCTCTGGCATCTGTTCTGACTCCATTCACTGCTCAAGATGTTTGTTCTTCCCTTCAGATAGATTCCCTCATGCCTCTGTTTATTGGTGTCTTTCCACCTCCCTCTCCAATTTGTGTTGTACTTGGGCAGCCTGGCAGTTCTGTAATTCTTTAAGTTCTCTGTTTCATCTTGTTGCTTCTGTCATCATATGAAATATGTGTCGCTTTAATCTGTTTTATTCCTTGCTACATTGCACTAATAAAAAAGGGGGGGATTCTTTGTGGTTTTTTTTTCTTTTCTGTTGCTTTCCACTATGATCTTGAACTCATTTGCCATTTCTAGAGCAATCAAGATGTTAAAAGATTAAAAAATAATTGTGGAATAGTATTGCACTGCCAGTTCACATTGCAGTGGGAGAACTGAGATGCAGAGAAGTGAATTGCCTGCTGTTGTTAGTCAGTAGTAGAAGTGGATATTTCTGCTCCAGCTACCAGGGTTGAAGTAATTACCATATGATTTCTGAATGTATGTGTGCTGCTTCTCATGTAATTTCATTTCTAAATTGGACTGTCTAACAGGTATGTGCATAATGATCTCTCCTGTGTCTGTCTTTTTTCCTACCCCTGTAATATTAGTCCAAGAGCAGTTCTGACTGTTTTTTATCTTTGTAAAAATGAAATAAATGTGATAAGGGTTGCAGGCTAGTCTGCAGTGAGACCTCATTAAGTCTTAGTCCCAGATTTACCATCTATGGTGCTGTATAAAGGCTTTGTACCAAGTGCAGAGGACATTCATTTTTCAAAGGCTGTTGCCATCCATCTTAATCAAAGGTGCTACAATTCAGGCTCCTCCAAGTGTGTGCTGGATCAGTGCTGCCAGGTTTCAGTTCCACTTTGGAAACTGTGTAACCGTGTTTGTGGGATGATGATTCTGAACTAATTATCCCCTGCTTCTTGGGGGCTTTTTGCATCAGCTGAGCCTCATGCTGGTCTGGAATTTTGAAATGGGGACTTGTTATGTATGTGCATCATGGAATGCAAGCAGAGTCATGTTCCTGACTTTCTACACTGGGTTTTTACAGCCATGGTTGGCAGAATGGTCACTGCCTGTCTGCTTGCTGCCTAGAGCTGATCAAACATGAAGTGATACAGCACAGCAGTTTGTCTTCATGAAGTCTGTAAATAGTTTAGTCATCTCTGCTGCTCTTAAGATATTCTTCTACATCTCTTCATGAAATCAGAAGCATGATGACAATAAAAAGATGCTGCTACTTGACTTAAGATGAACTGCAATTAAAAAAAAAAAAAAGCTCTTTTCTGAAACTTGCTTGGAATAGGATTGTAAACATGTATACACAGCTGTGGGGTCATGAAAAATTTCTGAAGGCTGTTTGGAAACTCTTCACCTCAATCAAATTATGGAACAGATGCAGTAAATGTACTTAATTTTAGGAATTTGTGGCATATAATCTGATAAATGCTTCATATGGTGTGTCACTTTTCAAAGCACCCTAGACTGGACTTTTGAAGGTATCAACGTTGAGTCCTGCAAAATAAAGGATTTATATGACACCATAGATGAAAATCTTAAAAAATCACTACCAGTGTGCTGGCATTTCAAAATAGGCTGCAATGTTTTAATGAGTAAGGATAATTTTTATTTATTTATTTATTTATTTTTTTTCTGTAAGCTCTTGTGGTGGGAATAAACTCAGCCAGGTCTTTGAAACAGGTGATTTACAGTGCAAGCTTCTGTGGTCAGCTGGCAGCCTAAGAGCTGCTTTATGCTCGATGCCATGCTTCAAAGCTGAGAAGCAATATCCTTCCAGCCAGGAGTTGTTTCCTGGCTTGAGGAAGCTGTGGTGTAAGTGAAGAAGTGAATTGGCTGGGCTGGAATCTGTGTGGAGGGGAGGAGCTGGCTGTGGAGCTGGCCATGGCCTACATTAGAATAGAAACGAGGGAAGTGATCTGATGTTGGGGGTGGGTGGCTGAACTAGAAATAACCTTCAAGCCTGAACAAAGTACTTGACAGCATGCTTTAAGCTGGAGTGTCTGGATATAGCATTACAAAACTTGAGGGATCTCTGGGGGTTATTTTATTTTTGTTTTACGTTGGTGACTTTCTCAGGCATTTGATGTTAATGAATTCTAATATTGGGGGTAATGAAGATTTTCAAGATTATAATGGCCTGAATTTCCAATAGGTCAGAGTGATTTAGAATAACTTTATGGGCTGGTTGCACAGAGAATGTGAACTATGGAAATAAATCATGTGAATAGTTTTACTCCCAGCTCCAAAGTTATGAAGAGATTTTTCTTCCAGTGTAAATGAGGAAAGTATGTGCTAACCCCAGCAAGCTGGGTGTCTGTCTGGGTTCTGCACATTTGCCTCACTTGTACTGACAAGCAGTTTCCAATAATTGTACTGCTTAAGACCTGCCTGTGGGACTATGACGTCCCTTAATGACAATTAGAAGACAGGAGTTGTTCATTCATATGTAGGTTTTCCATCTGTAAGCAATGACTGTAATGCATTCATTTTGTGTTACTAAAATAATGTACCATGCAGCTGGTAACTAATCAAAATAAGTAGTAAGTGGGATTTTTAAAGCTTTTTTAGCAAAATGTAGCATGTGAAAAGGAGTTGCAGCTTCTCTTGAGAATTTCCACTGAAACTTTATAGCATGATTTAAAGTGGAATTTTTTGACCACACCAGGACGTGAGTCATTGTAATTTAGTGCCACAAATGCAAAACATTAAATGTGTATATTTTTATATAATTGTATTCAAAATTGTCAAGCTATTGACACCTTAGATTTTTCTTAATACTTTAAACAATTTGTAGATTAAGTATTATATTTTGAGTGCTGCTTTTCTTTAAAAATTAAGGCAGTTATACTGATGAAGGACACTGGACATGCAGCCATAACTGGAGTCTGATGTGCCAGACTTGTAAGAATGGCAGCCTCAGAACATTCTCCATTTGTTTGATTTGGCTGCCTTCATTCTATGACTTGGTTTCTAAACTTGAGTGCAGTTTGAACTGAAGAAGCAGGAAGGCTTTGACCTTGTTATTTTTCTTTGGTTTATGAAAACATAGTATCAAGAAACATTGCACTCCACTCTCACTGTACTGAAAACTGTAGAAGTTTTCTTGCTTCTAAACCCAGTTAAAGTTAGATGGTTGAGATAAAATGTTAGGTTTATGAAATTTAAGGCATGGAGAAAGTAACAGCCTTCAGAAATCTGCAACTTGTGCAGAAAATGCTGTTAAAGCCAGTCAGACCTTCGCTGGTCTCCAGGGGAGGATGTGGTTGTGTTTATTAGAGGATTTAACAGGCATATGTGTGCAACAAAATAGACCCTGGGAGACCAGAAATAGATATAATGATGGAAGGTCTGGCACTTGACTGAAAATCTCACACAGGAAGAGAGGAATCTTTCACAAAATGAAGCTAATGAAACTTGGCTAGAATACGACCGCGGTGCCTGTTTAGGTGATAGAAACGTGTCTTTGAGATCAGCACGTTATGTTGAGATCAGGGAATTAAGTTTTATTGTGCTGAGCCTTCTGTAGAAATACCAGAGCAAATCTCTTGCATTTGCTTTCAAGATGAGCATTCACTCAGGTGGTGGGATTCCAACAAACCTGAATTTCAACTTTAACCACTCCCTTAAATTCAGTGATCTGCAGCGTTACAAGTCTTTGAGCATTGAAAGGTCTTTGAGCTTGCAGTTAAATACAGACTTGTTCTATCACTCTGCCAGGTTGCTAAACTTCTCTGAGAGTGAATACCTTTTGTAGCTAAGAATTCAAAAAATAGTCTCCTGCCCTGTGGATTTACGTGGGTCAGATTTCCTCTTTAGCATAATGCTTTGTTTGAATTTGAATTAAGAAGCTGTATGGTGTGCATAATTGTATAGGAACTAGCACAGTTTTTCCCCAGGAAAACTATTGTGCTTCCATAATTTGTTATAAATTAATAGTTATCCCTTTCAGTGGGTTAAGGATATTGAGAATACTTGATCAAGTCACAAGACTTGGTAGTAGTATTCTGTGAGGTGTCAGCTAGAGAAATTCAACCTCTAATTCTTGATGTAAGACTAAGAATTTAATTAGGTTGTCTTAAGTGCACAGGTACAACAGACTGTTCTGCTGTAATTTAAGAACTCAGAGTATTAATATTTTAATGTGTGACTCTTAGTTCCTTTTCAGAAAACAAATGACTCCTAAATCTTACGTTTTTCATTGGGTTGTTAGCCCCAGGTTTACTATTCTTTCAACATTCTTACACTGAGAAGTGTAGGAGGAATTATCCATTGGAATGTGGTTAGAGCGGCTTGAAACTTGAGTAATGGTCAAATATGTACATGAAATGGATTTTTAAATCCTATGGAAGGTGACCAGGCTAGCTGCTGGCTGCGTCTCTCTTTTACACTGGCTTATCTGCTCCTCAGACTGCAGAAACCAAACCCAGTGGAGAGAAGTGCAAAGGGTTTCCTAACAGGTTGCTTTTAGAAGTAGCTCAGCAACAGGGCTGGTGAACTGGCAGAAGAGGTGAGGAAGGAAATGTGTGCCTGAAGGCAGTGGGGTCTTAGATTCATAAAGTAGATTGACTTAAACTGCTCTACAAATACAGGGTGATATTTTGTTCCTGGTTTGGGGGGAGTGGAAAGGATGTTAACCAGTTTCCCTGCTTTTTATTGGAAGAAAAAGGCTTTGAGGTGGAGTAGGTGACTTTTTTTTTTTTTTTTCATTTGGACAGTTTTATGTCTATAATTTTAACTACACATTGGGTATCAAGTGCTGGTTTAGAAATAGCCCTTAGTGGACTTAGCTCCAGCCGTGAGCTCTGGTTTGCTGCAGAAATTGCTTAGGCTGTATTTTCATTGTATGGTCCTACAGTGTCCATTGGCTCTTGTTTAATATCTGAACCTACATTGTCATGGGACTGTATGCAGTCTAGTCAGCTTATCAGTTCAGCCTGTGGTCTTGCACAACCACCATCTGTCCTCAGTAGCAGAATCCTTAAACAATCGAGTTGGGCAACAGTAAAGAGGCAAAACTTTTATTTTTGAAGAAATTCTTGTGTGGAGGGGGCACAGAGTTTACCAGCTATGGCTGAGCTCTGTTCTGTGCCTTCAGAGAAAAGAGGGGAAAACAGTTCAGAGGAACACACTTCAGCAGTTCTGCAGTTAACTTCTGGTTAATGCTTGCCTGTGCTTGAGACATTTGGGACAATTTTGAGTCTTTGCTTAATCTGGATTCCTCTTACACTCAGGTCTGGTCTGAGCTGTTAGTGAGAGGTCTTCTGCAGCTAGGGTCCTATCAACCCAGGGGAAAAAGAAAAAGCTGCTTTTTCTTCCAGGTCTGCACTCTGGTTTGAGCTTGGTATACTTGCTGAGCACAAATATTTGTTGCAAACATGGGGTTTGACAGATAATTGTAGAAAGCTGGAGCCTGTATTATGTCTAAATCAATTAATTAGAGGTCAAAGATATTAAATGACTAAAGAAAACCTCATGTGCCAAGTTCTTGTGACATGCAAAAGTTCAGTGGCTCATTCAAAATTCCAAGTATGTTTTGGACCCTGACCAACTGTTTGATAGGTTGTGTTTGGGGTTTTTTGGGAGTTGTTTTTTGTATGTGTGTGTGTGTGTTTGATTTTTAGGAGGTGGGGTGGTGGTGGTGCTGGGGGGGTTCTTTGGTATTTTGTTTGGTGTTTTCCTAGCTATTTGTTTTTTCCCAAACTATTAGGTAATGAGTTGAAATACTCTTTACAGCAAAGACAATCTTTATGTGAATGAAACTTGTTTACAATTGCAATTGTTGGCTAACTGCTATTTTTTTTTTTTTTAAATGGTGGGAATAGGGAGGGATTGTTTGAATAAACCAGGACAAGAAGAAATTAATTCCACTCATCGCTAATAAATTAACTTTAAAATAAAAACTTTGAGATTGTTTCAACAGCCATGTAATTGCAACTGCTCTAACACAATACGACTCTTCTTTCTTTTTTTTTCTTTAAAGGTTGTATTGGAAACAGAAATCACAAATAAGTCTGCTTTGAAACTTTATGAAAACCTCGGGTTTGTGCGAGACAAGAGGCTGTTCAGATACTATTTAAACGGAGTCGATGCACTGCGCCTGAAACTGTGGCTGCGTTAGGAGAGACCACCCCATTGAGCAACTGACGCCCCAGCAGCAGAGTTGTCCCTTGCATGCAATGCAATTTGCAGAGAATTGCTTTGCAGGAGGACCTGGTAATCCCCACGCAGCTCTTTCTGTCAGTGTCTCATTGAGTGTCGCACATACTCGTTGCACTTTGGCATGGCGCGTTTGTTCTGAATTAAACCCGAGCCTTTCAGGCTTCCCAGTTCCTTTTGGTACCAGGAGGATGTGCCAGTTTATAGCCAAGATATGTTCATTCATTTACAAGTCTACTGACTGTATTACACACACACAGTGAACATTTTATCAGAGAACCTGTACGTGGAACAACGCGACTTTTGGTTCCAGAAAAAAAAACACAAAAAAAGCCAATGTAGATTGTAAAATTCTATAAGTATACTAACATTTCATACAAAAAAAAAAAAAAAATTGCCATAGTTTTCTGGGAAAAGGCTTCAATTTTAGGTTTTATTTTTCAATATTGAATTTTTCCATTCTTAAATATTGGTACCTCAGTGATTAGTGAATGAAAAAAAATGTATTGTAGGGTGGGGTGTGTGTTACAATGAGTAACAGTAACAATTAAATTGCGTCTGCCAGTGCCTGTATAGATAAGTATAATTGTCTTCACCTCTCAGTTTGGAGTGCATGCTTTTATTCTTTTACTTTCTTCAATTGTCTTTGCAAGAACAATTTCTGCTTTTATTTAAATTCTGGTTTTGATAATAAATTATTTCAGATTTTTATAATTTGGATACTTCTCCCAAACGAGGGTTTTGGAAGGCCCTTCTTTTCTTATAGCAAGAAGTGTAAGCTATTTTGAAAACCTGGAGTAGCTGCTAAAAGAGAACCTGATGCCACCAGGAAATCTCTGCTGGTTTTGGATGCACTTTTTTCGTTAAAAGAGCGAGGGACTTTTAAAAGAAGATATAGAAAATTAATGTAAATTGGTATGATTTTATTTAATCAAATTATTGCTAGAAGCTCTGAAAAACAGCTATTTTAAGATAGTTGGAACAATTTTTTTTTTTCTCTCAGATTGCTTTTCTTCGGTGTTCTAAAATGCTTCAATCTTTGGTTCTTGGTCTTGGAAATAAATTTCAAGGTGTATTGTATCCATTTTTCAGCTGCTCTCATTTTCTCTAAACTTCCATGAGCTAATTTATTGGGGGATTTTTTTCCCTTCAAAATCAAAGCAGCGGGGAAGGACTTTTCTCTCTCTTTCTCCCTCTTTCTCACATTCACTCTTGCTCTGTTTTCCTCTGTTTTATTCTTTTCCCCTTCTTTAATTGGGCTTACATAGGTTTTTACCAATACCCATCAATTTTTTTCAGTAATTACAGTGTCTAGGCTTACCTTGTTCAGTGTGATTATATAGCCCAGGTCTAAATCAGTTTGTTTTTTTTTTTTTTTCACTGTGAGGGGTTAAAAAAAAAAAACAGGAGTATTAGCTGACTTGTGGAAGACCCTATGAAATCTGTGAAAAAGGATGAACTCTCAGTGAATCCGCTCTTCTGTAGTTGAGCATATTCTTCAGGTTTGCCTTACTACACTTTTTTTTTTTTTTTTTTTTTTTTTAGGGTTTGGTTTGAGTCATGGGCTTTTGTTTTTGTTTTTGCTAATTACTGTACATTTAAAAACAAAACCAACAAAACCCCTACCTCCAGTATCATTTGGAAAAGGCCCTGTGCAGGAAAACTGGATTTTAAGGAAAGCCTTATTTTGCACAGACCGATTGCACATGGTGATGGGCATTTCTTACCATGTACAAATTATGAGTTGTATTTGAAAAATAAAGATTTTTAATGGAAATTGGCCCTTCTGAGTTTTCTGCTTGTAGACGACATTTGTGCTTTCCAGGGGGTTTGTTCCCCCCAGTAAAGAAAACTCATTTAAAATGGTGCCCGAGCCTTATTGAGAGGACACGTTCGAGTCCAGCAGAAAGCCCATGTGTTGCCACTGCTGCCTCGTGGCACCATAAAACCTTTTGCCCACGTTATCCCTCAGGTTTGCCAGTTGTTCTGGGGCAGCTTTTCAGGAGGTTTCGTTCAGGCTTAAGACGTTGATGGTGTTAAGTCAGTCGGAAGAGATCCCCCAGATTTCTCTCAAAGGTGTTGCGGTGGTGACTTCTCTGGCTTGCTTGAACTAAGGAGACAGATCCAGGAGGTTTCAGACCTTGTCAGCAGCTGTTGGACTTGTATCACAAACTGCAAACCAGGCTATCTTGTGTGTCTGCTGATGCTTTAAAAAACGGAAAAGCCAGACAGGCAAGTTTTCTATGGGTTAATATTTAAGCCACGGGTGTCTTCAGATTCAAAAGCTGACTTAGAAGTGGTCTGGAATCGCTTTTGATGAAGGCACTTGACAAAAGCAGTGCTGAGCACACTTCAAATACAATTCTGTTTGTCTGTTGTAAGAAGCAGTCGTCGCCATGCACGCTCTGAGAACGCTGAGCAAAATAGGTGCCCCTTCCTTGCCAAAGAGCACGTCGCCAGAAGGGTTCTGCTCGTGCTGCTGTGTAACACACAGGAAGAGACTGAAGCTGTAGATGTTGGTTCACATTGAAAGGAACAGATTTGTTCTTGCTGTTGCTTGGGATTTTTCTTTTTGTAAAGAGATGACAACAGGTTTTCAAAAGAAAAGTTGGTTATTTCTCATGTCTGTTGCTAAAACACAGTCCTCCCCCCTCAATCTAAGGAGTCAGTCACTCCTGTGTTAAATTTGCCCCAGTATTGCTGTTGGCTGACATGTCAGTGTGGGTGTTTGCATTATATCGTTGGGTGTTCTTTTATTTCAGAATCCATCAGGTTCAACATCTTCAAGGGAAGTAGGCATCATCTAATTGGCATTGCGTAGAACTTCACCAACTATTTTTCAGGGCACTGCAAGACTGGGTGCTGTGTTAAGAAAAACTGTCAGGTCTTGTATAAACATTACAACCTATATTGGAGTTCAGGTGTCAGGTGGGCATCTCTGAAAATATCAAGTGTATCTCAAAATACTGGACTGCTGTTTCGAGTGGATTATATTCTTCTGTCCCTTTATCCTTTTTGATGAGAACAAAAACAGTGGGGTTATGAAATGTACAAGCTGTCTAAATACAATGCAGTCAAATAAATGGTTAAGTTGTTTATCTATTTCCTTTTGAATGGAAATGTTCTAATGATTGCTTTGCTTTGTCCCCAAAACACGAACATGTGTTTGTTCTCCAGAGAGAAGAGTGGAAACATTTTTGCAGGAGTTTGTTGCTGGTTGATTTTTCATTTTCATGCCTGTGTTGGAAGCATTTTAAATAGCATTTATATGAACATCAGAGTCATAGCTGAACTAAAATGGATCCTTTTTGTGTGTCTGTTAAGTCATGACTCATGCAGTCATTCTGGGCTTTCCTGGGAGATAAAGGAGTGTGGGGTGATAGTATTTCAGTTGTAATAAGAATATTGAGGACTGCTTGCAGCCCTTGCAAATCTGAGAACTCTCTCTTCAAAGTGCATGGGGGAGCCTGTGGATTTTTAAAATCCTCTCTGTGCTTTATTCTCTCTACAGTGATGTTTGGGCTTCTCAAACTTTCTGAGGATTTCCCAGCAGGTGTTGTTGCCCACCACTGCACATTTTAAGGGTCTGTGACTTCTTTAAATCTGCAGTGCAGGGAAACCTCGAGCTATGACTTGTCCAGGGGAGAAGGAGATACCTGCAGGTGTGCAGAAAGGTGAGGCTTTGCTCCTTCCCTTCCTCTCTGGCTCCTTGTAGGGAAGACAGGACTATGACTTTAGATTTATGTTAAATTTCAGCATTTTCCTGCCTTATAACCAGAATAACTCCCTGAACTTTTAGCCATTGCCTTGTAGGTGGCTGGAACAATTGATCTTCAGGTGAGAGACATGGATTTAAATTCCACTATTGCATCCACAAGAATTTGCATCCTGGACCTAAAAAATTCTCCAATGAGCCCAAAGAGCAACCAGAAAAATTATCCAAAATAGTTTTTTGACATTTTCAGATGGAAATTTTTCCTGTTTTCTTCCACCAGCTAATACCTTGAGGTTTTAGAATTTTTTTTTTTTTTTTTTTTTTTTTTACAAGAAAGGATGCAAAAGCAGGAAAATAAGTTCAGCTGAAGTGAATGTGTCTCTCAGTGTTGGAGAGTGGGAGAAGCTGGGAAAAAGTTTTAGCTAAAGATGAATAGGGCAGTGTAACAGGAATGGGTTTCTGAGATCTTGTTTCTGTCTTGTGAGAAGATACAAACACACAAAAACCCTGAAGCAGCAGGTGGTAAAACACCAGTGAAGATGAAGGTTGAAGAAGTAGGTGACTGGGCAGCTTTATTAAGGTATGAAAGCTTTATGCAAAGCTAAAGTTAATGATATTATAAAGGAGGGGGCCAAAATTGTTGGTGATGCAACCCCCTTCAGCTAGCTCTTGGCAAATAGGTGTTGTGTCCACGTGAACACACTCCTTTCCCTGAGTAGTTTAGAGCAGACAACTAATTGAACACTCTTGTGTTGCCACGGCTCCCTCCCCAGGGGTGGTTGTGCTGGAAAAGGCTCTTAGTCTAAATCAAAATTAGTCTTTAATATAGGAAAGAATAAACAAATGAGCTCTCTGAGTCTGCTGAAAGTGGTTGATGTGTCACTTCTGCATGGTGCTAAGTGTGCTTCAGCCTCGTTGACTCCCAGGGTAAGGGCTTGCTGGAGGAGCTAATGGCATTCAGAAGAAAACCAGCTGCTCTTCAGCCAAATTAAGGCTGTCCTCTCTCATCTCCCTTCCCTGTGCAGTGACATGCTGATCTGAGACTCCTGGTGCCTTCCAGGCTGGTTCAAGCGTCCAAAGGGGCCTTTGCCTAATAGAGGGCTTGCCCCGTCCTTGGCTAATGCTGCTCTTCAGTGATAAAATTCACCAGAAAATGTGATTTATCCCGCTATTTCTGCCCCTCCCCTTTCTTTTCTTTTTACACAGATGACTCGGTCCAAGATCCTTTGGTTGCCTTGGGTCTGAAGTCTCTCTCGTGGGCTGTCACAGAGTGAATTTTTACTGCTCTAAACTGATCTGCTTGGGGATGAGTGAGCTGGGATGTCTAAAACATAAACACCCTCAAAACTGTAAATAAACTGGGAAGTGGTTCAAGCCACAGTCGGAGTCCTTTCCTGCAAAATGCTGAGGTTTTTATCTTGCTATCTGAAAGTGACATTCAAAAGATGGCTCTCTTGGGGCCAGAGAAGAAGTTCTTCATTACAGAAAACAGGGCTGTGTATGATTAAAAGGAGAGAGTGTTCTCCTAGAGGTTTTTTTTTGTTTTATTGAAGTGAAAATTGAAAAGCTGGCAATCTCTGGGCTGTTGGTGAAGCAACGATCACTGGAATGGTTTCATCCCTAAGCTGACAAATGGAAAGTGTAGGAGGCATCTGCAGAGGTGCCACCTTGCATTGGGCAGAGTTCTACATAGTCTCAGTCTATCAAATCCTCTACCTTATCAAAACACACCAAAAATGCACTTATGGAAATGTAGAACTTCAATTTTGGCTCTGTCCATGTAGAAATAGCTTGTTTTTATCTCTCAGCAGGCATCCTGTAGTTCTCTGTGAGGTTGTTTTGCAGTAAACCCTGTGTTCTTGGAAAGTCCTGTGGAAGAAGTGTGCCCCGAAAACTTTTCCAGCAGCAAAAAAAAAAAGGAATGTTTTGAAAGCTACAGAAAGAGCCTTTTCTCTTCCACAGGTCCTGGGAGGGACTTCTGGTTTTTGCTCACCAGCTAAAGAGCTGAGTAAATTCTTCCAACCATGGAAATAAAAATCAAAATATTTGGAAAAACATTTTTAAAATATCTTTTTAAAGATCTTCTGCCAGCTTCAGCTCTCCTCGAATCCTGTTTGAGCTTCAACCTGTCCTAACACTGAAACAGCATATTACTGACAGTAAGTTTTCATTGGTAAATAGTTTCCAGGGAGATTTAATTTAAGCTGTGAATTTCTGATCCGTGAAATTCAAATGTCATTTTTTGAGGTTTCTTTCAATTGTATCTTGCCCCAAAACTAGATTCTGGGAGTGTGCATCAGCAATCTGGCAGCATTGCTGGGGCTGCTTTGCACTGAGCTGCCTCTGAAGCATTCCTGGTGGTCTTGGGGTGCTTTGGGAAGCTCTCCCTGGTGCCAGGTAGGGCAGTGGCCCTGCAGAGGAGGCACAGAGCCCTCGCCTCACCTCACCCACGTGCAAAGAGCACGGCACAGTTGTGTGTTCACCCAGGTGCAGCCAGCAGTGCACAGCTATTGTAGGGCAGGTTTGGAAAGAGCTGCAGTCCACAGATGGGGAGAGAAAGGAAACTGAGGCAGGAGACTCTGTGCTGGCATCCTTTGGGAATGACAAATTCTGGAAACCACAAGTGCTGCTGCTCTGGTGGTGAGTGGTGTCATCATCCCTTGGAGAATGTCTGAGTCCCATCAGATGGAAGGCTTGGGAGGCACCGTGGGTGTCTATCCCCAGGAAGCCAGCAATCCTCATCCTCTGTGCTTTTCTTCCCTCTGTACAAGAAAGGGTTACTTCAGCTAGCATTAGCCTCCTGAAAACACCAGACCCTGCACTTGGTGGGGGAAATGCATGAAAAACCAGCAAGAATTTGGTCTGGGAGTTACCCTTTGTCGGTGCTCGGTTATTCCAGGAGCCTGATCCCAGGGACTTGTGCCAAAGCAGTGTTTGCTGGGGACTTTAGGCAACCACAGAGAATAATCCTGCTCCTGACACAGGATGGGGCCTCTGACTCCTGTGACTCAGCTGAGGCTTGAGGTTAGACCACCCCACTTCACCATTCTTTCATGGTCACCTGAAACAGCAGCTACATCAGAAGCTGTCTCAGCCTGGGCAGCTCTGAAACCTTTCTGGGGCAGGATACAGCCTTAGTTGGCACTTCTAAAGCCCTGCTGCCCATCACAGCCATCCTGGCTGTAACCTGCTTGGGGACACTGCTCCCTCTTACCCAGCACTGAGAGCAGAGGGATCCCCTGGACAGGAAACTACAGGTACCTGCAGGTATTTGGGGCATTTTCCCTATTTCTTGCTGTTATCCAGCAAGAAGTATGGAGCAGAAGTAGGTATGGAGAGTAGGGTTGGTCTCAAAAGGCTGTGTGAAAAATAATGTGAAGGTGGGTAAAAAGGAAAGTTGGGTGGGTTGTTTTCACCATATCAGGTGTAGATAAATGTACAGATCCTCATAATGGGAAGTCAAATGTTTAGTAATTTACTAAAACCTGAGGCTATGCAGGAGTTGGGGGGTGCTCACAGCCCTCTTTTTCCATAGACTGGCCCAAATTGCTTAGAAATGAATAGAAAAATGCTGTTTTTCTTTTAAATGTAGAGGCTATGGGGAAGTTGGAGCTCTCAGTGCAGTGCATTCGCTTATCTCACTGCTTGGCTCACTGCAAGGCACAAGTTGATTTTCAAGCTGTTCATTACCATGGGTCTGCCTGATGACTTGGGTTGATTTAGGCTTCTCTGACTCCTCCAACCACAAGCACACCAACCTCAATTTGGCTGTAAATACCTGGATACAAGGCTGGGGACTTCAGACTTCTCCACATCCTTGCTCTGAATTTGTGGTGGTCACTCAAAAAGCTCGGGATACAGACCCCATATGAAGGATTCCTCCTTTCAAAAGAAAAATGGTTCATTCAGAGTATCCACTTTTCACTCCATGTTAACATCTGGGCACCTTTTAAAGACAAAATTTACTGCAGTTTGAGATTTTTTTCCCCTTGTAAAAGGCTCTGTAAAAGCTTCCAACTGCTTTACAGTCTACTGGCTCCTACTGCTGTGCCCCACACGGCTCTATCTACTTTGACAAGTCTTAGTGGGCTGCTTTCTGAAGATCTGGAGTATCTACAGTGTGTCTGGATTCTGCTGGGAGTCTGCTCCACTGCTGCCTGCACAATCCAGCTCGGCTCTTAGGTGAATAATCAGCAGCAGCCACTGGGGCTTGCTGGCGTGACTGATAAGAGCTTTACATAGAAATGAGGCAAAAGAAGGGTGGAATACACAGCTCTAATCTCTCTCCCTGGTTTTTAACAGGAAATAAGAGGAAAAGCAGGTAGACAAGGCTGTGCCAATGGGTAAAGCAGGACCACAGGGCAGAGGATGGAGAGCAAGGACACACGAGTCCCGTATTTTCACATTTTACACACCAGGGTTAAACCAAACCTGGTTAAATAGATGCTTCCTTGACAGCAAGTGCTTGGTTACCCACCTCAAATTACCCCCCCCCCCCCCCACCGCGGGGGGGGCGCAGGG
>NW_008592718.1:25725-28892 GCF_000691845.1 Merops nubicus
GGGCTGGGGAGTCACTGGGGGGAGAAAGTGGCAGAAGTGGTGGGAAATCAGAGGTGTGGAGCTGCTGAACTATGTCCAGGGTCTCCTGCACGCATGGAGGGATGGTCAGCCTACCTTGCAGGGGCACCTGGCAGATTATCTGGGAGTGGAAAGCATGAAAACATGATGCCTGCTGCAGAGGGTTCAGGAGGGTCTGCACTGACAGGGCAACACTCAGGTCACCTGAGGGACTGTGTGTGGCCAGAAGGAGATACCTGAATGGGTCGAGAGGTGAGATGTCTGGAAGACTCATCAAAAAATAGTTGTGTTTTTGGTGCAGAGCAGAGAACCAGACCTTATGGAGAAACAGAAACAGGTCCTGACTGCAGTCCAGCTCCTCCAAGGAGGTTGTACCCCTTGGCAAGGATACACATCTTGTGGTGGGATTGGACTAGGTGGGCTTTAAAGGGCCCTTCCAAACCAAACCGTTCTGTGGTTCTATGTTTCTGCCAGGTTAGTGAATGAACCATCTCCTGGAAAGGTTCAGCTGGTGGAGAAACGTCTGGGAGCAAAGGAAGGGAGAGGTGGACCTCTGAATGTCAGCTGTGATGAAAGAGAGCATCTCAGCCACCCTGAGTAGCTTCCCCTGGAGACAATTCAGCTCCCAGCAGAACTGGCAGCACTAACTGCCCTCTCTGGGTCTGTTCCCATTGAGCTGCTTCCAACTCTGTTATAAAATAACCCAGATTTTTACCACAGATTAAACCGTGCTCTTGTGTACATCTCCTCCTGGAACAAAAATACCTGCCCTTAAGCCTCTGGCTTCCCTATGCCCTCTGCTTTACCTTTCTTCCACCAGCAGGACGTGGCAGTAAGGACTCTCCCAGAGGGGCAGGAAGGCAGAGGGGCTTCTCAGGAGGCAGCCCCCAAGCTCTGTGTCCATCACATCCACTGCCATGCCGTGCCTGTGGGCAGGGAAGGGTCACATCCTTCTCACACAGGCATGCTCTGAGCTGTGACAGGGAGCTGAGCCTCCTCTGGGGTGGTCTGAGCTGCCAGAGGAACGTTTTCGTGTTTGGGAGCAGGGAACTGATCACACCTGCCAAATCCTTGGTAAACAAGATGAAGAAAACACCTTTCTTTCATTTACTAAAGCTTTTTCTTTCTTAAGAACTCTTTTGGGGTTATTGTCTGGTTCTGGCCAGTCACTGAGGTGGGAAAAATTCAGGAAAAATTGTGGAAGAACCCTTCCTTCTTCAGGTGTTGAAAAGCCACCATAGGAGATGTGGGTTATGTCCCCATGAGCCAGCTGTGTCCAGTCCAGAGCACCACAGGGAGATGGATGCTCAGGGCTCCCTCCTCAGAGCCTTCACAAAGCCCACAGCTTTACTTCGTCTGCTTCAGTCCTGAAATAGGGTGGTGCTCAAGTCCCTCAGGAGGCCCCTGAAGGGAACTAGAGCACAAGTCCACATACAACTCTGAAAGACCACTATGAGGAGAAATACACCAGCTATAAATGACTGAGGAGCTTTGAGTCTTCATAGAATCACTCAATGGTTCGGGTTGGAAGGAATCTTAAAGATCATCTAGTTCCAACCCCCTGCCATGGGCAGGGACATCTTCCAGTTGCTCAGAGCCCTATCCAGCCTGGCCTTGAGCACTCCCAGGGATGGACCATCCACAGCTTCCCTGGGCAACCTGTGATTAGATGCAAGTGAAGAACTTGCATCTAATCTAAATGTATCATCCTCCAGTTTAAAGCCATTACCTCTTGTCCTATCACTACAAGCCATTGTAAGACATCCCTCTCCAGCTTTCTGATAGGCCCCCTCTAAGTACTGGAAGGCTGTTATAAGGTCTCCGCAGAGCCCTCTCCTCTCCAGGCTGAACAACCCCAACTCTCTCAGCCTGTCTTCACAGCAGAGGGGTTCCAGCCCTTGGACCACCCTCCTCTGGATCCGCTCCAACAGGTCCATGCCTCTCTTATGCTGTGGGTCCCAGAGCTGGACACAGTGCTCCAGGTGAGGTCTCACGAGAGCAGAGTAGGGGGTAGAGTCACCTCCCTCAGCCTGCTGGTCACACTTTTTTAGCTGCAGCCCAGGGTTGCGTTGGCTTTCTGGGCTGCAAGCACACATTGTCAGGTCATGCTGAGCTTCTTGTCAGCCTTCTAGGAAATGTATTGCTGCAGAAGACACTGCAGGTTGGGAATCTGGGCAGGAGCTGAACAGCCTAAGATAACATTACCTCAGGGAATGGGGATAAAGCCCACGTGGTACTTCCAAACCAGGCTCTGCTCTCCTCATCTTCCAGCACATTTAACCAGAGATGTCTACCTGGGATGAAAGTCTGGGATTTGTGTTACCAAGCTTTACCTGTGTGGGTAATGCACCTGCCCCTCCAGGTGCTGGATTACTGGCTGTCCTCTGCAACCAAAGACATTTCTCCTTGGGTTGTGGAGCTTCATGTGCATTTATCTGTTTGGTTACTGAGGCAAAACCTTTCTTCTCGTGACAACAGGAAGGTTGTGGTGCTTTCTGGGCTGTGAAAAAAGCATCAGCAACAAACCCTAGATGTTGTTCACACCTTTGGGGGTGGTTGATGGTTTTAGTGTTCTGTCTGGGATCTGTCTTTGTGAAAAAAAGGTTTTTTACTTTACTTTTTTATCTTTCTGGGCTCTTTGGGATGCACCAAGAAGCTGATGACATGCAGGAAGCTTCCAGTCTCTGGGTGTGATCTGTATGCTGTCAATGAGACCAGCACCACTCAGTCATGCTGCACTTGGACAGCAAAGTGGGCCAGTGGAGAATGGCTAGAGGAGGATAGCCATGGGCCCAGTGGGCTGGTGGGGTGGCTGGAGACATCTCTGTAGAACTCCAGTGGTGAGCAGGGGAAGACTCAACTTTACACCTGACTCACCGGTGTTGTCTCCTCTGGGAATCTGCATATGGTTGGCAAAATCCACCACTGAGGAGAAGTCATTTCAGGGAGAATATTGCCCTAAAAGCATTTCACTATTTGTCTCATGACAGAAGCTGTCTGATAAGAAGCACTTTGGTACGTTGAACCAAATTTTATAAAGCACTTCTCTCCAGTTTTTATAGTATCATTAAGGCTGGAAAAGACCCCCAAGATCATCAAGTCCAACCCAACACGACCATGAGCACTGTCCCAGTTAGAAGGCAGAATTG
>NW_008592719.1:0-4364 GCF_000691845.1 Merops nubicus
ATTTTCCTTCCTGTTGTTGGACTTTCCCATTCAAAGGCAAACGGTTTCTGACTCTCCTTTTCCAACGATATACAAAAGAAGGCATCTTTTAAATCCAGTACCGTTAAATAAACATTATAGTCAGGCAGGGAGGACAGCAGTGTATATGGATTCGGAATCACTTGGATGTACATGAACCACAATTCGGTTAATTTCCCTCAGGTCGTGTACCAGCCTATATTCCTGTGTGTGAGGTTTCTTAATTGGCAGGATGGGAGTGTTATATTCAGATTGACACTCTTGCAAAAGTCCATACTGAATAAAGCAATTTATCATCTGTTCTAGGCCCAGCCTGGCTTCCAGCTTAATAGGGTATTGTCTCTTTCTTACCGGCTGGGATCCTGGCTTTATATCAACTTGTACCAGGGTTGTGCTTTTTTGCTCTTCCAGGTTGTTTAGTTGCCCACACTGTAGGCATCACAGTATTCATGATTTCCTTGGAGATGCTTATGTTGTCTAGTTGCTTTTCAGTCATGAGGTAGAGCTGCACCTTCCAGGCAGTCTCTTTAGGGAGCTGGAGCTGTATGGACTTTTCAGAGAAAGTTATTTGTGCTCACAGCTTACATAACAAATCTCTTCCCAGGAGAGGTACTGGACACTCTGACATATAGAGAAATTCATGAGTCACCATCTTTTCTCCAATTTTACATTCCATTGGTTTAAAAAATGGTTTTAGGGCTTGCTTTCCTGTGACCCCAACTATGGGCATATAGATTTTACTTAAGAGTCCCTTACATCTAGTTACAACCAAAAGGGTGACCCCAGTGTCTAATAGGAAATTAATCATTTCATTCCCCAGCTGTACAGGAACCAAGGGATTGGCTGGGGAAACAGAAAACTGAACATCCCCTGGTTCCAGTCAGTCTGAATCAATAGTTTCTAACATAATGTAATCAATCCCTTGCTTATCCTCCATCTCCCTTTTAGGGCACCCCTTTCTCCATTGCCTCTCTTCTTTACAATACGCACACTGATTCACTCCTAAAGGACCTTTCCTGGCTCGAAGGTTTAGATGACCCTTACCCCGCCTCCGGGCTGCATATCCCCTGCCTCTTCCGCTTCTGTTCTCAACTGAACTCCCTCTAACAATCACTGCTGCTATCATACTTGCTTGCAGCTTCCGATCCTTACGCCATTTTTTCCTCTTTATCATCCCTTCTGCTATTGTAGACCTTATAGGCTATCTCAATTAGCTGAGAGATAGGCATTCCACCAGACCCCTCCTTTTTTTGCAGCTTTTTTTTTGTATATCCAAGGCAGACTGTCCAATGAAAAGAGTATTGAATAACTTAAAATTCTCTTTATCCTCTGGGTCTAAGTCTGTCCACTTCCTGGCTGCCTCTCATAGAAGGCAGAAGGATTCTCAGTAGGTCCCTGCCTTACATGATATAGGTTTGAAATATTCTTTTGCTTAGGTACCCCATGCCATATCCCATATAAAATCAATTGCTGATATTGTTTAATCATAGCCCTCCTGGCATCTAAATTTGGGTCCCCTCCAGGAGCAGTTCTTGGCATAAAATGGGCTGGATCATCATCTGCATTTAACCTCTGATTTTCCTGCCCCGCCTTTTCCAAAACTAGCTGCTTCTTTTCAGGGGAGAAAAGAACCTTTAGCAATGTCTGTATGTCCCCCCCACATGGGATTATGATTCTCTATGATAGCCTCTACCATTTGATACATTTTATCAGGATTTTCCTGATAAGACCCTACATCCTTCTTCCAATTATTTAGGTCAGATGTAGTGAAGGGGATATGCACTAGAACCTGGCCATCAGTTCCTACAGCCTCTCTAAGAGGGGCTTGAATTACAGGATCATGGACACGAGTTTGTGTAGCAATAGAGGAGGGCAGAGGGGATAAAACCTCATTTCCCTTACCATCAGGTGGGGGAAACGGCGCACTATCCGGAGGAGGCAGATGATTATTTCATGGGTGAGGTTGGTTATCATTTCCTCTCCGCCTCCCCCTCCCTGAATGATCAACTAAAAACTCTACGTCCTCCAGCTCTTCTGGTATCTCTCCTGTACTTTCAGTGTTCCTTCTCACACATCCCTTCCCAGTGTTACAAGCAGAGGAACAACTCACGCTCTCCTTATTCCTCCCACTTTACACCAAAGCAATAATAGCAGTAACATCATTATCTATCAGGTTACATTTCGTTCTAACATCATGAGAATTCCACAATGAAAAAAAACAAGTCTACATATGGTACTTCATCCCATTTTTCTGTTCGTCTACAAAATAACATCAATTGTAAAATTGTATTATAACGCAGAGTTCAATTTTCCGGCCATTTCTTACCCTCACTTAGATTATACAGTGGCCACCATTGTCGACAGTTTTTGTAGGTTTTCTTTTTTTAGGGGATCCCCACCAAATTTTTTCCAGTTTTTAAGGATGCATCCTAGACGAGTGCAAGATGAAATCTTGTTAGAGGAACCCGAGCCCATGTCAATTTCTAGGAAGAGGTTTTCAAACACCAGAAGTTCCAATTTTACCAGAGGAGCTCAAAAATCCAGACGGAACTTGCAAGGTACAGCTTAACCAGACTTCCTAGAAATTTTAACTAGAGCCAGATTCCTACTCGCCGAGATTTGCCACTCGCAGTTCCCGTGTGATATCTCGATTCTGCTGGCATTGCACCGTTGTGCTGCTCACCGTCCGACCGTGGGAGGGAAGTCGAAAGGAGTCCCCGGACAAAAGGCCAGTGCGCGCTGGAGACCCGCTCAGGCTGCCTCTCCCTGTCGGTTCGGTTCGTCGAACTGGACAAGGCTTTGTCCCATCTGAGTCACCAAAATGTTGTTCTAAAAGTGGATTCTTTACCTTGTGTGCAAAATCCAATCCACACACAGAGACGAGATACCAAGTTTATTACAATCTTGCATGAACACCCCTGAGGCAGGCACTGAAACAACACCCACCCCAGGGGGAGAAGCGAAAGAGGAGGTGGCCTTGGGGCCAGGGGTTTTTAACAGGTAGGTAGGTGGGTTTACAAAGGCATTGTCCTGTAAGGATACACGGATGGGTTACCTACAGGTCAGGGGTCCAATGGGTGTTAGGGGATTGGTCTTGTGGTGGCTAAGACAACCACAACCTGGGAAAGATGGAAAATTCTGGATGTGTGCCCATGTTTGGGGACAAAGAGGTAACAGAAACCTCTGTCTCCAGGAGGCGCACTGCAACACCCGGTGATTCCGCCAAATCCATACTGCCACACACAGGCCAGAATCTAAACTGCCATTTGACCCAGAGTGAAATGGCCTATGGCACAAAGCTTTAGCTTTGGGAGCACTGCGCCAGCCAATACATGGTATGACTAAAGCTGACCTCCAGGCTTTAATACAATTATTAAAACAAAAAACAGGATGATAGAAAACAGGTCACTTGACTGTGTACAAACCTGCTCCTGACAGGACTATACCTTTAGCCCCACAGCAGGACTTGATTGATTTAAATGTTCTCCTGACAAAAAAAACTTGCATCTTGCGAAAGACAGAAGTTTATCTCTGTAGAGGTTTTATTCACTAAGAAATCTACATGCCCACTCCAACCTGAAGTGCTGGGGTTAAACCCCCAGCCCTGAATTAAAGTTGGCATATGAATGATGTCCACAACCAGACAAGAAAGACCTTTCTGATTGGTTTTCACCCAAGGTATGGACAGCCTTGGGTGGGAACTGATTAGGAGATCACCACCAGGTGCCCCCACCTTCCACATTAACTTGGAGGGGGGGCAAGAAGGCAACTCTGTAAGAGCTGACTCTGCTTGCAGTCAATTTGCAGGCCTGCTTATACAGTGGATGTGTTGTGTGGGTACTCTGTCTATTGAAAGGATTCCCCAACTCTTCATAGCAAGTAGAGTTCCCAGGATTGACATGCAGAAACAAGCTCTATAACTCTGGGAGGGTTATAAAGCAGGTATGTTTATTATGGTGCAAGGGGGATCGCTCCTCCAAACTTGCACCCCAAAGAGACAAAAAGCTGGGATTATATGGGGTGGTATCATACATATTCATATATCAGTCTGCAGTTCTATACTTTTACATCAGGGCTTTTCCACTTCAGTGCCCCCTTTTCTTTTTCCTTTAGCAAATTCCTTTGCTAGATTACACCATTCCTTTCAAGGCTCTTGGCAAAATATTTACCACTTTCTATCTTTTGATGAAGTCTCTTTCTCTTCCAGACCTCATAATTATCTCCTGTATTAAGCATACCCACAAAAAAATAGCGCCTCATACAACAAACTAAAACACCTAATATAAGAAGGGTAATAAAAAATATAAAGAGCTGTGTCTCAATCCGGTACCGAAAGGGTACCGGGT
>NW_008592720.1:0-7045 GCF_000691845.1 Merops nubicus
AAAGTGGTTTAAACCACCACAAATGTAGACGATTGTTACTTCCATGCCAGTAACACAGTCATCATGAAAACATCCTTGTGTTTGCAAAAGTTCTGTAGAGTTTAAGCAGATAATTTATCTATCTGCTAAGTAACCTGAATTTCACTAGGAATGGAGCTAGTTTAGACTAGTCAAAAATAATGCTACTCTTTTTTTTTTTTTTTTTCCTGTCAGTCATTGAATACATTTTTTTAAAACATACTTTCCTCATCAATTGAATAAATCTAAGATGAAAATATTTTATGGTTTTGCTGATTCATTATGACTTTATACATTCAGAATTCTTGGGTAATCACACTGAGAATATTCCAACCCCCTTCTGATGTTTTTTCTGCACAAAGCTGTAATCTGTTTTGAGTTGTTTAGTTAAATCTGTAGAGAGAAAGTAAAATTTGATGCTAGACTTCAGAATTATGATGTCTAATTAGTTGGAAAATTAATACCATTCTTCACAGTGGAAAAATAGAAAGGGAGCAACATTCAGTATGAAATATAGCTGATTCATTTCAAGTTTGAAAAATTCAGCTAAATGTTCTTATGGATTTAATCTAATTACTTTAGAGTAAGATTTGTTTAATAGTAATAAAACTATAATAAAATGAATTTTTGTGAGCTTGGTAAATCACAGCTTATTTGGTTTCTTGTGGCATGATTTCCATGAAATGAATATTCTCCCTTTTATTCTTTGTTATGCATTGTTTGATGTCAAGAAAAGGTTTTTTTGCATAAACACATGCATATATTTTTTTTCTTATCCAGCAGGACAAATAGAAAGCCTTAAATATATTTTAAAAAATGATTCAGTTTGGGTAAAAATAAAATTACTAGTGGGGTTCTGCAGGGTTCCATGTTGGGATTTTTTCTGTTTACCTCATTTAAAAACAAACTCAGAAATGGAATAAACAGGGGCGTATTCTGCTGTTGCTATAAACTTATTTTTAAAAATGTGTGCAAGGCTATGCTGAAAAGAACTGCAAAAACACTTGAAAAAAAATGAGTTACTGGGAGAAAAAAATTAAGACTAAAAACCAACAAAGGACAAAAGACACCACCACTACCACCAAAGAAATACCATACCAATAGATGAAAATAAAAACACAGAAAAGCACAAATCATTGTCATGGAGGCACCCACAAAACAGACAGCAGCTGCTATCACAAAATGGGGGGCTATTGCAATGGAAGTTACTCAGCACTCCTACTGAAAAGAATCAAATAAGTTCTAATGTCTGTTGGGAATATATGTTCCATGTGGCAAAAGATGAGTCATCAGGGAAGAAGACTGACCTGGCTGAATGGCTGGGCCTGGCTGGAACTCAGGGACAAAAGGAAAGTTTATGGCCTTTGGCAAAGTGGGCAGACTTCTCATGAGGATGACAAAGGTGTAGTGAGGCTGTGCAGGGAGAAAATTAGGAGAGTCAAAGCCCAGCCAGAATTCAGTCTGGCTACTGCTGTCAAAGACAATAAAAAATCCTTCTACAAGTACATTAAAAACAAAAGGAGGACTAGGGAAAACCTCCATCCTTTATTAGATGCAAGAGGAAGGATAATGGCAAAGGATAAGGAAAAGTCTGAGGTACTTAATGACTTCTTTGCCTCAGTCTTTAAGGGTAGAACGAGTGGTTCCCTGGACACCCAGCCCCCTGAGCTGGAGGAGAGGAAGGTGGGACAGAGTGGGACCTTCAAAATCCAAAAGGAAGTGGTCAGTGACCTGCTACACCATTTAAACACCCACAAGTCTACAGGGCAGGATGGGTGGCACCCAAGAGCAATGAAGGAGTTGGCAGATGTACTTGCCAAGACTCTTTCCATCATTTACCAGCAGTCCTGGCTAACTGGGGAGGTCCCATTGGACTGGAGGGTAGCAAATGTGACACTCATCTACAAGAAAGGCAGAAAAGAGGATTCAGGGAACTACAGACCTGTCTGACCTTCATGTCAGAGAGGGTCATGGAGGACATCATCTCGACTGCCATTATACACCATAGAAAGGACATCTGGGTGATCAGGCCCAGTCAACATGAGTTTATAAAAGACAGGTCCTGCCAGACGAACCTGATCTTCTTCTATGAAAAGATGATCCACCTTGTGGATGAGAGAAAGGCTGTGGATTTTGCCTACCTGGACTTCCATAAGACATTTGACACTGATTCTCAAAGCATTCTTGTGAAAAAGAAAATGGCTGCTATGTCTTGGATGGGCGTATGCTCTGCTGGGTAAAACACTGGCTGGACGACTGGGCCCAGAGAGCAGTGATGAATGGAAATTAATCCATCTGGTGGCTGGTCACAAGTGGTGTTCCTCAGGGCTCAGTGTTGGGAACTCCTGTGTTTAAGATCTTTATCAATGATCTGGATGAGGAGACAGAGTGTACCCTCAGTAAGTTTGCAGATGACAGTAAGTTGGGTGAGAGCGTTGATCTGCTTGAGGGTAGAGAGGCTCTACAAAGAGACTTGGACAGACTGGACTGATGGGCCATGGTCAACTGTATGAGCTTCAGCAAGGCCAGGTGTCAGGTCCTGCACTTACAACCCCATGCAATGGTACAGGCTTAGGGAAGAGGGGTTGGAAACCTGCTTGGAGGAAAGAAACCTGTGGGTACTGATTGACAAGTGGCTGAATATGAGCCAGCAGTGTGCCCAGGTGATCAAGAAAGACAATGGCATCCTGGCTTTTATTAGAAGTAATACGTCAAGGAGGATCAGGTAGATGATTGTCCCACTGTACTTGGCACGGGTGAGGCCACACCTCATTCACACCTGAATACTATGCTCAGTTTTCAGCACCTCAATACAAGAAAGACATGGAGGTGCTGGAGCAGATCCAAAGAAGAATAACTAAACTGGTGAAAGGCTGTCACAGTCCGCTCAGCTTGGCAGACATGTGATGGTTTGTTTGCTGCAATCTCGAAGTGCAAAAGAAAGCCAAAGAAGGGTTTTACTTTAATCAAATAGTGGAATTTTATTGCTTGCCCATAAAGCAGCGTGTAATAGATAAAAGTGTGACAGGAAAGGTAAAGTAAAGAATGGAAAGAGAATAATAGCTACCACCACGGGTCCAAGACGGCCCTATGGTCCCAGGTCCAGGCAGCATCCCACCGGTCCTTCTGATTGTCGTGATCCTTGGTGGGGACAGCTTCCAAAGTTCCGTTGCTAAGAAGCCATCTTTTATGCCAGGTGATGAACCTTGCTCCTCCTCTGTCCCATGGAATTCTGACAATCTACACCTTCTCGAGCAAGGCTACCACACATGCCCAAGGAGGAGTGTCCGAGGTGTGGTCTGCTTTAGAAGTGGGTAGCTTTTGGCCAGGAAGTGTGTTTTCACATTATGATGGTTTTATAATGAGCAAAGTTCACCCAGGGTTCGTGATGTCTTCATCGATGTTGAGACAGCAGTTGTGATCAATCAAGCTGGAAATGCTGTAATGACCTCTCACCAAACATTCATAACATTTCCATTTGAGATAGTCTTCTTAAGTTTCCAAATCTTGGTTCTTAATCTCCTTCATGTATACACTTATCTGTGCAACCTTGATGGCTGTTCCTTAGTATAATTTTCTTCCATCAGAGACGGATATAGTATACCTCTAGCTTTTAGAAATTATATTGCAGTCTGAATTCTACTCAGTTTATCCAAAATAATTCCATATGATTCAATTCATTCATCATTTCTGACTTTAATGTAAATAAGTAAGCTTTTTTTTTTGGTCTCTTTACTTAACAGAATTAAAATTCGAATGGTCATTCAAAGTCCCTAAACTTACATATTGCATAGGCTAAAGTATTAATTAAATGAGGAAGTTCTTGCTAGGCTGATCTTGAATGACATATAATTAAAATTTGGTCACTTTGTTGCACAAAATTTGATTCTTCAAGAAACCCTGCAAAATAATGAAAATCTTGAGTTTTCATTGAACTTTAAGCACCAAAACTTTTGAAGGCATAGCTCTAAGAACATAATTTAGGAAACTGAGTGAAACAGTTACATAATTTCCTCTTGAAGCTACTTTAACTGGCAAAACCCCTATACTTTTGACAAAGCAGCAAAAGTGTAAGCACAAATATTTTTCTGTTCTGGAGGTCAGAACATCTGAATGACCATGATGTATAAACCCTTCTCCTGCAGGCTGTTCACTGTAAAGTGCATACAGTGAACAACCACTAAAAAATAAACAATTTGGGCTGTCCAGACACACTATCCAGTGTGATGTGTGTAAATGTGAGTCCCATCAGATTGGAAGGGCAATTAGAACCACTTGTTTCACATCATGAGTGAACTCTTTAACTACAGAACTGCTGAACATAGTACAGCAGGAGGGGAGCCTGATCCTCTGTGTTGTTTCAGAACTACCATTTGATGTGCCTAAAAATCCCAGAAGAGTATAGTTGTAACTTCAAGAGGAATTTAAAACTAGAAATCCAAAGTAGAAGGGGATAGAAATATTTTCAGATGCTGACACAATGGCTGTCCCTTGGAGCTTAATATCTGTAGAGTAACTTGTACAATGGTGATATTCGCAAAGGATATCTAACAGTTATTTCCTTGTCGCTATGATTGGACTGTCATTCTTAGTATTGAGTATTAGACTCTAGATTAAAATAGTAATTTATTAGGTAATAAATAAATAAATAAATATGTATATTTGCAAAGTAATTAATTTTACTTTGCCATTGTTTCTTTACCTCAGGCATACACAGTTTATCTTTTCTTATACTGATATTCAAAAATATAGTAATTTGTTTCCCTCATGAACTGTAAAAGGAATATGAGGTAATCTACCATACAAAGGAATAATTTTATTTAGAACTGTAATTTAGACCCCTAGTTCTGAATCAATGGCCTTAATTCTGCAAGGTCTTATTCAGTATCAATTCATTTGTTATAATAGAATTTCATGGAGAAAATAATTAAAATAGCACTGGCTTCATTACATTTCTGCAAGTTTTAGCAAGGATAGTTCAGTAGTGCCTGGAATCTTACTAATTTTTAAGATCTAACTTTGTTATGCTAGAAATATTGCTTCTTGACATCTGAATTCTTCATTTATAGTTTTGGTGAAAGAAATTAAGATGCTAAGGAAGGATGTGTTTTTTCCTTAGATTTTTCATACTTTCAGAGTTCCAAAAGAAGTTTGGCTTGTCTTACTAAATAACATTAAGATGTACCATTAAAAAATGTTAATTTAAATTATTTTGCATTTAAGGTTATGCTCCCTAACTGGTAACACATACATAAACGTACTGAACCTTGTTCTTTTGTCATAATACAACTATTTTTAGTTAATAGCATACAATTTCAGCTCTCAAAGTCAATTTGTAATTTGCTTTACTTATTTATAGGCCACCTTGTCTCTAATCATGATCTAACACTTTCGAGTTTGCTTCTAAAAATGTGTCATCCCTCATTAAGACATGTTTCCTGGTAGTAAGACAAGTTAAGAGTATTATATTGATACAATATACATAAATGTTTTAAAATCTAATTGAAGCAACAGTATTTATCATTTAAGTACAAACATTTTTAGACCAAAAAGAAATATTATAATGTGGCTTTTCTAGATCTATGGAGGTAGCTGTTTACAAATAATGTTTCCAAGACTATTCAGCATTTTACAACATGACAAATTAAGAGTTTAATTAACAGAAGAGCACCTCCAGTATGCAACCACAACTTAGCTGTTGTTCAAAACTCATTTCTATCCCTAGAGATTTCTAAGTTATCTAGAGTAAAACGAACACCTTAATTTCTGCTATTGAGCATATGCAGAACTTTTTTATTTTAAACTGGATTACTCTCTGTTGGGTTTTTCCCAACACTTTACTGGTCCTGCTGTAAGAAGTTTATTTTTCACACTACATCTATGCCAGCAAACAGCACTAAGGTACAGAATCAAGCGCCAGCACTAACATCTGCATTAGCAAGAAGTTCAGGTCAGTAGCAGCAGATCAGTAAAATAAAAGAATTCGTACTGAAGACACAATGATCACGCTGTCTGGAAGGGCCATATCACTGGTCCTCATGTCTTGTTTCATGGTGTAGATTCAAATTCTGGGTTTGATTCCAGGAAGCAATTAATTGCTTTTATGAAATGGATCAGCTTTTGCAGGAGCCACTCAAGATTCATCCTTACATTGTAAAGGGCAAATCAGTGAGGTTATCACTCTTTGGGGAGCTGGGACCCAGTTAGACACTGTCATGCGAAAAGGAAGTCATCTCCGCCATTGTAGCTATAAGGCTACAGAAGTAGTGAAGAAGTATGTTCTGATTTATGCACGAGGTAGGAAAACTTCCATAAGTCATTAAATTTTAAAATATATTATTTTCTATTTTTATTAACATCTTTTATATGGTGTTATTAATGAATTAACAGTATTGTGCACAGATTTCTTAGCTCTCAGAATACAAAAGTCCAGAAGCCTACCAATTTTCTTCATTCTCATAATCAATTTTAAAATATTTAACACATTATTTAGACTTTACCTTCTTTAGTAAAACTGTAATTGTATTTGAGCTCTTTCACCACCTTAGCTGTTTAAAAACCTAAGTCCATGACAAAACCCAGGAGTAAAAGCTTCAAAAGGGCCACTGAAATACCCTTTAAACCTGAAGATTTAAAACGTTTCTATTTTTGTATGTCTTTTATATGTAACATTAACCTTACTTAGTTCAAGAACATTTCACACTGACCTAAAATATTTGTAAGTTCTAGAGCTAAATTCTTAATTATGCTTGAGACACAAAGAGTTTTAAATACCTGGCAATATCTTCATCACCTGATTTTGCTTACAGCAGGAACCAACAGTTTCTCCCAACATTTTATTCCTTAATTCCTTTAAAACTGCATAATAATTTAATTTAAAGTCTTTTTATTTTTCTGGTAATTTATAATTGAAGACTTCTCATTTTTCCCCAAAAACACTTGCTGTTTTTTTTTCTTGGTATTCTTTCATTTAGTAGATTCCCCCCCCTCCTTCTGAGCTGGTGTCATGGTTTAACCTCAGCTGGCA
>NW_008592721.1:0-337 GCF_000691845.1 Merops nubicus
CTAATTCTGTCTTTCTATGTACTTCCAGACTGCAAGTTTTTGAACTTTCTGTACAGTTTGTGAGGGTTTTTTTTTTGCCATCCATGTCGTTTCGAGTTCACTGTTTGTTTTTCCAACGCCCGGTTGCATCGAGGCCCTGTTCTCTCAGCACATTAAAAATAAACCCACACTAAGGATCTAAAAGAACTATGTACATGACTTGTATGATTACTATTGTATCACTGCGATCCATAGACGTTATTTTTTTTAACTAAACGAACAAAAAAAAAGAATTTAAAGACCAAAAACTGTGCTGGTGAAGTTAGTCCCCCACATCCCCCCCCCACCCCTCCCCACC
>NW_008592721.1:359-20476 GCF_000691845.1 Merops nubicus
CCCCACCCCTTCACAACTCTGATGGGCTACAGAGGAAGCAGAAAGGATTTTTGCTGAGTTTTAGTAGAGGTCTTGATATTTGGAATGCATGCCAGTAATGTATTTTATGGTACATGTTAATAATTTATGTTGGATATTTGTATTTGTGTTCTATTTTGTTCTTTTATTTAAGGTATATGACGATTTTGCAATAATTTCAATAATTCTTATGATATTTGGAGGAAAGAAATATGGCTTTTACATGTCTTGAGGTTTTTTCTTTTTCTTTGTTGATGCCCCACCATGACTGACCAGTGTGATAAGGACTTACAAAAGCATGTATGTTTTATACTGTTTGTAATAAGTAATTTCGTTAATCTTGCTGCTTATGTGCCAATTTAGTGAAACCAATCTTTGCCGCAGACTCCTCCCTTCCCTTCCATTCTCTCGATCCTGTGATATTATCCAAGAATGTATCAATAAAGGATTTTGGTTAACTTTTTTTTATTTACTCCAATAAATATATATATTTTTTTTTCAGTTGTTCCCTCCCCCTCCCCCCCTGGTGATTGAAGTTTATTTCCTGAGGTTGTCAGAGGGGGCCACCCTAAAACCCAACTCAGAGGTCCTTCAGGTTTGTTTACAAAGAGCAGGGGTGGAAAAGGTCTTGGGGGCACTGGCAGCTATTTGCAGGGGGTGGGGGGAAAGTGCCTTTTTAAGCACTAGGATCTAAAACAACCCCCAAAACCAAGTGACGCAGAGAAAGCCCTTCTGGCTGTCTTTGATGATCTCCAAAGCTGTCTTCACTTGTTGGGTCTTTTTCAGGACTTTGGAGGATAGGTTGCTCAACGGCACTCACCAAAACACAGTTAAATTAACTACTCAAAGTCAGTCTGCCAGGCAGCTCTTCAAGGAGGCAAAAAGAGAAAATTTAGGCAAGAGGTGAGAGGAAACTCATTCCAATTGCAGCACAGCACCTGCACGCTGCCTGCAGCACGGTAACAGCATTTTGGGTGTGATGTGACAATTACTTTGGAAAGTATTTAGCCTCCTATGTTCTCTAGACAACTTGATCAATTATACTGATGAAGTTAATCAGCATCAAAAGAAAATGTGACAGCTGCTGCATGGGCCACAGTGCATAGTGATGAAGGCCTCCATGTCAAACCTTGATTGACTCTTCATGCCTGCAAGCGTGGGGCTGGATAGATGTTTGCAAGGCCTTCTCCTCATCATTTTAATATTCATAGGTCTAATAATGAATTACGGCAGACAAAAGATGAAATTCCAGCCAAGTAAAGGCTTTGTTAGCAAGGAACAAATTAGTGGCCTGACAAGTAATGGAGACAGAGGTTCTGCAACGTTATTCTTTTGCTCTGCACAAGGACAGGGTTCTCTACGCTGCCCAGAAATGTGAGGACAGAGCCAGCATCAGGCTGCATAAGCTCCCATCAAACAATGATTCTTGCTCAAAGACCCTGGATGGCCAAACAAATGGTCTGTGGTTTGTTTGCCACCTTTTTGGAGAAGGAGGGAATGAGGTGGAGGGAGGAAAGGGTGCTCAGACAGAGTGATGTGGGGTTTGGGTTTTTTTTTTTTTTGAAATACCTTCTCCCTGTTCATGTTGCATTAGATCCAACAGAGAATAAAACCTGAACCTTTTGTTTTCCTGCTTATTTTATTTTTATACACTCACATGTACACACAGGGACCCTGCCAGACCTCCAGCTCATGCTGCACATTGTTTGTTAAAGGTTACCTGGCTGCAGTCGGGGCTGAATTTCCTCTGAACACGCACTGACTCAACATCAAAGTTCTCTACTCATTTACTTCAGGTTAACACAAAGTCAGTCTTAAATGATTTATCCCTCCTGAATGGCTTTCTGGTTTGATCACTGCCTGAAAACCGAAGTAAATGGAGGAGGCATGAAAAGCCTGGAAATATTTCTGTATATCAAAGCAGAACATGGAACGTGCTCACTTTGATTTGTGTCATTCCACAGCCACATCACTGGTGGAGCTGGTGCAGGGAAGGGCATGTGGGGTCCTGGGACAGCTGAAAGGTCAACCAGTGTGTGCCCAGCTTCTCCACCCACATGGTGTGGGATGAAAGGAAGCAGACCTGGGCTCCTACACCTGTATCACACCTAGGTGATAAAATACATGGAGAGCTTGCTCTACAGCTGAGCTAGAGCTGTCTCCATACATAGACACTCCCTCTATGTTACATAGATATGGAAACATAATTTATAATCCATACACAATCATGCTTGGGTTAAAATATTTACAAATTAATGTTGATATTTAGTAATATAGATGCCTTAGTAAGTTTTTGAGTCTCCTTCACCTCTCTCTAGCTGTATATTAACTCTCTGACATTAACTAAGGAGCCCAGCAGGGCCCTGTTTGAACAACTTCTACAAGGTGAAGATGCTGCACTGTAGACTTGATCATTTTTTTTCTACACCACACTAATACACCCACACATTGCCAAACAAAAGGAGCCCTTAGCTCCACTCAGAGTCCTTTATTTCACAATTGGCTGTGCTTGGCATCAGTGCAGCGTTGCTGTTGTTTTTATACCATCTTCATCCTATTACCCATTGACTGCTCACTGGGTTTGGTCCCTGTCAGCACGTTCCTATGCCTGTGAATGGAGCAGATGCAAATGGAACTGGCCCTTTCCATCAGAGTTTTATGTCGTGTGAGTGGCAGCTGTTAGTGATGGGGTGTTTTGTGAGGAGAAAAACTAAGTTTGGAGAAGAAAAGCTGGTGCTTTCCAAACAAAAACCCCCATGCCATTCTGTTAGTAGATGCTGCACATAAAACATCAAACCCAAATTTGGCTCTGGCACACAGACCTCGGGCTGTACAGAGCAGAGAGAGGATTGCCTGAGGTAAGTGTGTGTGGAGTAAGAGGTGGCCACGGGCTCTGCACCTCCATGGAAAGCCATCCTCCAGCTGGAAGGGGCTCCACCACCCAAGCCTTGGGGGTAACCTCCCCGAGGAGCTGCAGCAGCTCCTCACACATTCCCCTGCTCGCTCTCTGCTGTGCCATCTAGAGCACACGCTCCAGAGAAGAAATTTTTCACTCCTCATGGTGCTGCACATGCTGTGAAAAATGCCTGTGTGATTACGCCAGGCAAAAATCATGAAGAATGGGAGTGATTTTTTTTGTTGCCATTTATTATTTAGTCTGAATTATACCCAAATTGTTTTGGTATGTTAATGCCAAGTTTATTGTTCATAAATATCATTGCAGAGTTAAGCTTTCTGGGCATGCTGTATGATAGATAATGACATTTATTTAAGCTGAATCAGAGCTTAGTCTTCATTTGTGACATTAATTGCCGTTATATATAATTAAATGCACTATAATGCTTCCATATACAGAATCTGTGCATCCATGAAAGTGCTAATCAAACATATTTATTAATTTCTAAGAGAGCTTTTTTTTTGTAAAGGCTTTGATACAGTTGAGTGTTTCTTGGTAAACAGTCTTTTTTATAACATGTTTAGCAAAAATATTGTGATAATTGCTTTTTGTGCTAGGGGCATAATTAATATTATTTATAACTAATTAATAAAAGCTGGAAGGGTGAGATGCTGCTCCCAAAGCACTCGGCGGGTGCTTTGCCTTTGACTCCCACAGAGTCTGAATTACCCACCAGCACCCCTGGCATTTCCCAAAACGACTTTTCAAAAGAGCCAAACCTCCCCCCCCCCCAATTTGGAGCCTGCTGAGGGTGTCTGAGACAAAAGCTGCAGTCCCAGGAGCTCTGGGCTGTGCCCTGTGGGCTCGTTTCTGTTAGTTCTATTATTCACCTTCAGCCCACACCTCGGAGGAAATAGGTTTGAACTCCCACCTCCCACTTCTGGGTCTGCCAGCTTCAATCCCCTGTTTGATTGTAAGCTTGCCAATCATCACAGCTTTATTTAATGTTTACTGAGGGAAGGGAGAAAGAAGGGTCATGGGGGGAGCAAGGGAGAGGGTTGCTGTGTTTGAAGCTGTTATTTCAGTCTCCTGGGAGCCCACTGGTGTGTGGGGCTTCCCAGAAGGGATGTGGTTCCCCCTAAGAAGGGGCAGGAGGGCTATGGGAAAGATGGGGACAATCTTTATAGCAGGGCCTGTTGGGACAGGACAAGGGGGGATGGTTTTAAACTAAAAGAGGGAAAATTTAGACTAGAGAGAAGGAAGAAAATTGGTACACTGCAGGTGGTGAGCCCCTGGCCCAGGTTGCCCAGAGAGGTGGTCACTGCCCCATCCCTGGAACCATCCCAGGGGAGGTTGGGGCTCTGAGCACCCTGCTCTAGCTGGGGATGTCCCTGTCCCTGCAGGGGTGCATTGGACTAGATCTTTAAAGGTTCCTTCCAACCCAAACCAGTCTGTGGTGCTCCTCCCCAGCAGCAAGGTCTCCTTCAGCCACACACTGCAGTTTGGGTTGGTTTGCTGGAAGCCCAGGTCAGTAATTTGCTGACTGGGGCCCTTTTGCTGCATGCCTGGTGACACTTCTGGGAGTTCTTGTCCCTGCAGCATGGTCAGTAAATCCAAGCCCTCCAGTGGGCCTGCTGCCTTCGTGCTGTTCATTTTCCAAGGTGCCTATTTGCTCTCTGAACAGAGCCACCAAGCTTTGTATTTGTACCACACATTTATTTTCAGTAACTATTGTATTTTCAGTAACTGCTTTTATTTTTTACTGCCCCAGAGGAGTACACTTCCTTTTTTTTCCCCTTAAGAATGATCTCAACTTTATTTTTCCTGCAGGGTTTTTTTTTTTTGGATGTCTATAGTATACTTAGCTGCATATAATGTACAGAACCAAAAAACAAAAGCTCCTGCACAGAAAATGGACCCACAGGGACCAGCACCAGCTTTCCCCACTGATTCCCACTGCAACTCACTTAGGAGAACTCGGCTACATTTTGCACTGCTGAGCAGGAAAGCTGTGGAGCAGCACATGTCAACGCCTTTAATCTTCTCCTGGTCATCAGGACCAAGAAAAAAAAAAGGCCTAAATTTGCAATCTTAGGTGGTGTATGCAATCAGGCTGCAAAATCCTCTCAACTGCTGTAGTGGTGACTGTGGGGTGGCAACTGGAGCAGTGGTCCTGATGGCTGCAGACCAAGCAGTGCCCTCAGGGAGAGGTGGGGGAGAGGGAGTAAAGGGACACGTCACAGGCACTGTGCCTCTCCCCAAAAGCAGAGGGATGTGTGGCAATTTCCTCTGAATTATTAATACTTAGTTCTTGATGAATACCTAGTCGTTAGTCTGCTACACCCCTCTTTGCATCCTCTGTTTTCCTCCCCATTAGTACCACGGTCAAAAAGTCCTTGCAGGCCATGAAGGAAAAGGCCCAATTCTGCTTCTAGGGATCAGGAGAGAGTTTCAGTACAAGTTCCCACAATCATTTTCAAACAGTGCCATTTGGGTATAAAAGAACCTGACCCATGGCAGCAGGTAATTAAAAAAGACTTATTTTTTCAGTCTGGACATACACAAGTGATGTGGTGGGGCAAGTGATGGAAAAGACAAGAGTTTTCATTGAATGATTTGTGTTGGAAGTGATGGTAAAGAAAGATCAGCTCATTCCAACCCCCTCCTGCCCTGGGCTGGGACATCTCCCACTAGTGCAGGCTCTCAAAGACCTGGCCTCGAACATTTCCAGGGATGGAGCATCCACAACTTCCCTGGGCAGCCTATTCCAGTGTCCTCCCCCCCTCACAGTGAGGAATTTCTTCTTTATCATCTAAATTTACCCTCTTCCAGCTTAAAGCCATGACCACAACTGTGGCCAGATGGCTGAAGAGGACAACACTCTGCATACCCTGCTGCCTGCACGCAGCGTTTGGTTCTGAACATTATAAAGCAATATAATGAAATATTAAAAGAGCCATTTTTTCAGCAAGGACATAAAAGAAGTGCTTGTAATCCCTCAAGAAGTTCAGAGGTCTGCTCAGCCCACAAGAGCCACTCTGCCAGCAGGAGGCTGAGCTGAGCACAGGGCTGGCTCTGCCCCGTGGCTGCTGGGCTGGAGGCTGCAGACCCCCAGACTCAGTCACAGAGAGGTGCTGGGCTGGTTTTCTGCCTGAGATGCCAAAAACTCCCTCACACACACAGAGACAAGACCCTCGTACTGATGGCACTGATAAAGAAGAGCTTTTATATGGGCACTCAGTGGCTTCAGTGGGTAAATCAGCTGCAAAAGTTGTGCCCTGGGAAAATCAGCTTCCATCCTCCCTCCCCAGCAACCTTCCATTGCCAAATCCATCCAGGATCCTCAGTATGGGGGCATAAAACATGACCCTGGGGGTTTCAGGGGCTTTCATCTGTTTCTGTTTACTCATGTTATGTCTTTTGTTTTTTGACCAAATCTTGAGTAGATCTTGCCTTTATCCCATGGGTACAGCCCATCACCTTAAGCCATCTTGAGATGAAGCAATTCTTCCCTGGAAAATCCTCCTGGATCCCAGAAACCTGCCACCAGCGTGCAGGTGGAGCCCAGGGGGGACTGTCCTGCTCCCACCATGTGAAATCACAGCAGCACCAGCTCTTCCCGAGCCCCAGGCCCCTGGTTTGACAGGGGTTTAGTGCTGCTCCACTGCCACTGCACCATCAAAGAGCAGCTTTACAGCCCTGGGTTTGACCTGGGGCTCCCTGGAGCTGTAGCTGAGGGCACTGCCCCAGGCATGCTCCACAAAAAAGGGGGAGAAAAAAAGTGCCTGGATGACAAGGTGCATCTGAGCCCTGGTTATGTCCTTAAGAACTGTTACAGCTGCAAAAGAAAGAAGAGAAAGGGAAATATCTCATCCCCTTTGGCAATACAGGTCAGACAACAGCCCCTGGAAGGAATCCACAGGAGGATCCAGCATCCTGCAGTGGCAGTTGCAGGAGACCATTAAAAACCCGTGGCTGGGAAGGACAGTGGGTTCTGCTCCCTCCCACCCTCGGGGACAAAATCTGATCTGCAGCCCTGCTGAATGAGCTCTGACCTCTCTCAGGGTCTCCACAGTGGGAACCACAGGAAAAGATGGGCCACAAAGTCAGCGTGGCCCATGCCAGACAGTGAAGGAGCCCTTTGGCCTCAATGGGCTTCTTGGAAGGACACAGAAGACTTGGCCTGTAGAGAGTGTGACATCTCTGAGAGTACTTGTCCTATCTTGGGAGCTGTGGGCTTGAAGACTTCAACACCCTGGTCTAGTCTCTGTCTTAAGTTCTGCCAACCTCTTTCCTACACCCTCACCATTAACCCAAAGTACTGCAGGCTCCCATACATCCCCACCCCCCATGTTTAACAGCATGCTGATATAAAAAAAACTGTCTTTTTAAAATAATTCATAAAAAAAATGAGCCGTAATGCCTTTTTTGCCTGAATTATTGTACTAATTTTATTCATTTTTGTAGACAGCAAAATCACACAGCGAATATTAATGACTGTGATTTTCCTCTGGCATTATTTAAAGCTGAAGTGGTAAATGTTTACTTACAGCCAGCAGGAACTCTTCTAAGTACAGATCATTGCTTTCAGGCCACCGCGGGACTCTGTCACGCCCGAATTTGGGTGAGGGAAGAGGTGGCACGAGCCAGCTCCCTGCCTGCCACAGCCAGCGAGGGGCTGCAGAGACCAACGGCTGCCCCAGCACCCACTGAGCTGGGGGTGCAGCACCCACGTGGGGCTGGGGGCACCATGCCCAAGCCGTTCAGCAGAAGCTGGAAGAGGAGCCCAGGTGCTCCTCCTCCTCCTCCTGGCTTCAGGACAGCCCAGAGCCTGCAAGGACATGGGCACACGTCCTGCTCCTGCCAGGAGCCATCGGCCCCACGGCCGAGGTGGGCACAGGGGTCACACCACTGGCACCCTGCTGCCAGGTCCCCTCTCACTCTGGAAGGTGTTGACAGCTCCAGCTCCAAAGGCCAGGCTCAGCCCCTCCTGACAAGGATGACAAGGGTGTTGTCCAGCACAGCCTTTGCTTTTCTTTCATCTTTCCTGCTGCTGCCCTTCAAAGCTGCTCAGAATCTTCCTAAATCTGAGGGGCGAAGCAGGGAAAAGAAGGATGTGTTTCTATAGGGGCTGTGCCATTAAACCAGTGGGATGGTGGCTGGGCTTTGCTTAAAACTCTCAGATGTGTGAGGGTCGAGGCACATCTCCTCTGGCAGGCCATTATATTCTCCCCAAATTAATCAATAAACCACGTTACATTCTCCCCAAATTAACCAACAATAAACCACTTTACATTCTCCCCAGATTAACCAACAATAAACCACTTTACATTCTCCCCAAATTAACCAACAATAAATTGAAGCTCTAGTATTAAAAACTGGGTTTTCTTAGACCATAGCTTCACTGTAATTTTTTTCCTGTGTTGACTCAAGCTGTTGAACACAGTGAAAGAGTAAAATCCTGAATTTTTGGGGGTACACGTGGGCAGTGCCTAGTGAAGTAGGAATTTATGCCCTGCAGTAACACGTGGAAAAGCATAAACACTCATTTTGCTCACAGATAAGTGACTCAGTGTTAACTTTTAGTCTGTTTATGAAATCTTAAGCTGGGAGGATCTTGAGGAAGCTTACCAACTAACTCCTATTAATAGAATAAACCAGCACAAAGCAGAAAATAGAATCAAGTAGAAAGCACAGAAGGCAAATGAAATAATCTTCCCTAAGCTCTAGCAGGAACCTGCCCCTCTAACATTTGGATGTGAAATGTAGAATTCCTCCAAAATAACCCTTTATTGGTGTCTTGGCTAATTGCTTTCCCATCAGCTAGAACTTTACACCCAGCCAAGCTGCTTTTGTGAAAGAGGGGAGCTTCTTTTAAGAACTATCTTATTTTCAGCAGAAAATGGGTCTGTCTGTTGCCTTTCATTTACAAATATAGGAAAAATAAATAACTTATTGAAATAACTTACCAAAATGTGACTCTTTGTCCAAGCTCCTTCTTCAGCAGTGAAATTAATTTTATCAGTAATTCATCTCATAGTACTTACACAATGTGAATAGCACGTAGACTGTTGATGCTATTCAGCAAGCAAATGGGTTTTCTTGGCAGCCTAATGGTCTGTGTAAAATGTATTTGAGTAGCTTTAGCTATTTTTCTGAACCCATTAGCTGCTATGAAAATCTTTAGTTAACCTACTCTTATGACTCCATCCATCATAAAGTGTCACCTAGGCAGTGCTGTGGACTTCAGCAGGTCCCAGCCCTGACTTCCAGCCCTCACCTACAGAGGAGTTTTTGCTGGTTTTCATTCCCTTGGCACTTGCTGCATGGCCAATGACCAAGACTGTCCCTCAGTGGCTTCTTCACAACTCCTGTGCAGGTACAGATGTTCTCCTTTCAGCACTGGCTAAGTCATTTCTGGTGGATGTGACACAAGCAGCAACATAACTGATATAAATTGAGCCACCCTCTTGCACAGGTCCACCTCAGAGTCCATCTCCCACCTCCAGTGTTCCTGAAGAATTCATGACCTCAGTTTTTACCTCTTTGCATCAAATAGTCTCAGTGCACAGCCTTTGATGGAATTTAGAGGGTTTTAAGAATTTTTCCTAAGCATAAATGCTTGGATTCCAAAATCTTTACATTCTTTCACCTTTAAATTACATTATCTGCGAACTTCTGATTTATTAGATGGATAAATATTGCTACAATTTTTGGTGTCTGTGGCTTTGTAGTCAGCACTAAGGGATAAACTGGTAACATAGTGTCTAAACAAATCCAGTCTACACATCAGAAATACACAATTCCTCTCTCAAGGAATGCAGAATTTTACTGGGCATGGGAAGAATAAAAAAAACCAGGTGACTACTTCCTTGTTCACAGCTCCAAGCCTTTTTTTGGTCCATGTTTTTGGCTGCCTGCTGGGTTCCATGACTGCTGGTTTTGTTTGCCAGCCCATGAGGGAGCTCCAGAAGGATGGAGATCAGCTGGCTGTGCTGACTGGAGTCTTCATCCTTGGAGATACTCAGAGCCCAGCTGGACAAGGTCCTGAGCCCCTGGCTCCAGCCAGCCCTGCTTTGATCGTTGGCCTCAGCAGCCTCCAGCAGTCCTTCCAACCCCAGCCCTTCTGCCAGTCCATGACTATCATCAGGGACAGACAATGCTCCTCCCTGGGATCTCAGGAGGCTTCCAGCATGCTCACTGACAGCTGTGGCCCCAGACCACCATGACAGAATGTCCTTCCTTTCCCCCTGCCAAAGTAACTCACAGGCAACAGCCTTTGTCTGGGCTTATCACAGGCTCATTGTCCCAGCCAAGGCTTTATTAAATCCAGCAATGACAGCAGCTCTTTCTCCTCCTCACAAGCTTTTATCTTGTTGTTAGAAGTCTTAAACAGCCCCTCACACAACAATGAACATCACATACATTTCAATGAGCCCCTTCAAGGAAGAAATTCAGTTAATCTGTGATGAATGTATCTCAATCCATGGCTTTTTAACATATAAAAATGACTGTCTCCTACTATATTAAATCAGAAGATAAGAGAGGCTTGCTCTAACTTTTCACTTGGTGTAATCCTGGATCTGCTCTTTCACATGTGGCTCTGGAGCAGATAAATGATACTGCATGTGCCTTTCCCTGTGCCTAGAAAAGAGGGTTAGGGAATTGGAGGAGATTATTGGACATTAAAAGTCAGGCAGCAGAGCATTGGAAAGGAACAGGAGCAGCAGTTCTGGGCTCATGTCTCCTGGTTGGTGCTTCTGGGTTCCCACCCAGTGCGTGGCCAGAATTTCCCACAGCCAGGCTAATCCTTATAGAATCATAGAATCCTTTAGCTTGGAAGGGACCTCCAAGATCATCAAGTCCAACCATTGAGCCAGTAGGGCTCTAAAGTCCTCTGCTGAAACAGATCAGAATCTGTCAGGGCTGGAAGGGACCACAAGGATCCCCCAGTTCCAACCCCTCTGCCATGAGCAGGGACACCTCCCACTAGATCAGGCTGCCCAGAGCCTCCTCCAGCCTGGCCTTAAAGCCCCCCAGGGATGGGGCCTCAACCCCCTCCCTGGGCAACCCATTCCAGGGTCTCACCATTCTCATGGGGAAGAACTTCTTCCTCACATCCAGCCTGAATCTGCCCACTGCCAGCTTTGCCCCATTCCCTCTAGTCCTGTTGTTACTTGAGATCCTAAAAAGTCCCTCCCCAGCTTTCTTGTAGCCCCCCTAAGATACTGGAAGGCCACAATAAGGTCACCTCGGAGCCTTCTCCTCTCCAGACTGAACAGCCCCAACTCTCCCAGTCTGTCCTTCTCAGCCACGGCTAAGCTGCAGACACTATTTACACAGGACAACCAGGACCATCCTCTGCTAGGAAAGAGACAACCAAAAGCCTATAAACATGCAGAGAATGACCTGGGTTTCCTCCACACCAAAGCTTCCCCTTGGAACAAGAGGACCTGAGCCAGTGGCATTCCCTATCTGTCCTTTTCAGACGTGGCTCTTCCTGCTGGAGCTCGGCCTGAGGGCTCAGTCCCTCTGCAGATGAATGACTGAGACACAGGAGATGTGATTCCTCACCAGCACATTTGCCTTCGTGTACATCTGCTTCCCCGTTTAGTTCGTGAAGTTGATCCCAACACTCTAATTGCTCCTTCAGAAGCGTTCCTTGTCCTAAAAATACTTCTCAGCTTCATCTCCCGTGTGGGGGCTGTAAGACAGTGTCTGCTGATGGAGGAAGCCAAGGATGATGTGCCACTGAGCAAACACCATTTGAAACTGCAGGGAAAATAGAAATTAAGATCTCCAATGCTCACATGGTGAAGGAAGAATGACTGAATGACAGGGGAAGTCTGTGTGTGGGAGGTGGGGTCATGGAGCTCCACACCCCCAAAACACATACACCCCTGTCCTTTGGCCAAGGGGGGAGTGATGCCCACCACACTCATACAGCCTGGAGGGCTTTACAGAGGGAACCCAGAGGAGATACAACAGGCACCAGTCAGCACCCATGGGCTCTTCAACCCACAGGGAGGATGCAAATGCTGAGGACCCACGTGGACCTCCCAGAGACCCCCTGACCCCAGCCTTGGCTGAGCACGGTCTGGCACGCCACAGATGCCACTGGGGAACAGCTCAGCTCACAGAGAAAGGACAAGGTGTCCAGGGAGGGTCTTGCTCGTGCTGGGACCCCCTCACTCACCAGCAGACACTGGAAAATGCCTCCGCTTCTCTGAGGATGTTTCACAGCTGAGGAAGCAAAAGCAGCAGGAAACCCCCCCCTGATCCAGGAGGATGTGGGAGCAGGAACAGGCTGATCAGTCTGCCCACAGAATAAATCACAACAGGCAGCTGCAAGGTCTTTTTTTTTTACCTTTACTCTTGTTCTTCTTATTATTCATGAACTCTCTGGATGTCTTAATAATGAAAGCACTTGCTTAGGGAAAGCCAGATCTAAGTCAGAACAAACCCCAGTGCCTATGCACACAGCTCTGCAGCTTCTCCACCCAGACTGATTCATCCCTCTCTTGTCATTGCTACACCCTTCTCATCTACAACCCTATCTACCTCTTTAGATCAGAAGATGAAAGTCTGTAGATATAGCTGACAAGCCAGCGAGGAGGGAAATTCTCACTCTTTTTATTTTGTTTTCCCTCACTGGAGTTTCCCTTTCCCCTTTCATCAGGGCACTGGATTTTTTAAGGCATGCTGTTCTGGCTTTCCCATACGAAGGAGCTGTAGGTGTGGGATGACTTCACGTGTGGCTGCATCACCTGCAGCTGTACAGAGCTGTGGTGCTGTCAGGAGCACAGCAGTAAATCACAGGAGGTCCCTGGTTGTTGTGTGCTGCTCAGCCCTGGCTTCCAAGGCTGAGATTATTCTCATCAGGTACAGCAAGAACTGGGGCATGTACAAAGGAAGGACCTTCAGCTTCACACCTTGCAACCTTCTGGTGGGAAACTGGAGCAAAAGAACTTCACAAAAACCTAGAAATACATCAGGAGGAGGAGGGAAACACAATAATCAGCAGTGCTTGGGTACTGAAAAGTCCAGACTCGTGAACACATCTGGAGTGCAGGGATGCCCTGCAGCCCCCCCGTGTTCAGTCTGATGGTCAGCAGCTCAGCTGCTTCTCTACAGAGCTCTGGTTCTGCAAAGACCAATTTTTCTTCCCCCAGGACAGGGATCTGAACCACATTGGGTGGTAGACATGGCACCATTCCAATGTCAAGGTTCTCCATCTCCATGTATGACCAGTGACATCTATAGCACAGCTTGTGAGGAGAAAGGCTGCAGCCTGTAAGCTTTAAAACATGACATTTGTCAGGGTTGAGAGGTCATCACCAGTGCTCTCTGCCTCTAAAGGGGACCACAGCAGGCATATTTCCTCAGAGAAGCTGTGCATGGAGTCATCTGTCCAGTCCCACCTGCCTGTGGTGACACACAGACCCCAAAAGCTAGACTAGAGATTAAGAAAGAAAAATCACAGCACGTTATAATAAAAATTAAATGTAATTTAGGAGAAAAAAAATAGAAAATAGAATTTTTCAGCAATTTTTCCTCGCTGTGCCATTGTGGCACCCCTGTCCTCTCACCGGGCACCAGGAACACACGGAGCCAGGAACTCCCCCCGAGCTGTTCTTGCCTTGCTCACACAGCCGGCGTTTGGAGGAGCGAGGCTGATGTACAGCCTGCAGACACTAGAGGGCAAGGATGGATGTGCATTTGGTGAGCAGGGCCCAGGATACAGGGCACACACCCGGGACAAGGGGAAACACCAGCCTTGAGCACTGACCCTCCAGCCCCTGCTGACACCCCCCCCCCAAAGCCACCCACCCTCCTGGAGTCCCACCTCAGCACTGCCAGGGCAGGTGTTCCTCCCTCAGTGCTGTTCCAGCTCCCTCCTGTACCCGTTGTTGCCAGGTCAGTGTCTGGGAGGGGTCCCCAGGATGCTCTGAGTTGATCCCACGGGTGGTACCCAGCACGGTGTTCATACTGTGGAGAAATCACTCCGAGCTCTGGACAAAGCCAAAGCTGATTGTACAACCTTAACTGGGCCCCTTGATAGGGTGTTAGACCTCCCTTCAACTCAATCAGATGTTGGCACACCCTTTTTCCTCCCAGGAGACCCTGGCAGGGCAGTATCAGCAACCTTCTCATTTCATTTTAGTCACATCATTCAACCCCAGGCCCTACTGCCCATGACCTGCACAAACCCTTCTCTGAATATAACTATCCATACAATAGAACTTAATATACTGCCTCATACTACTAAAGAACTTATTATTAAATTAGCAATTTCCTCTTCAAGCAGAATTTTGATAATTTCAGTTATGAAATTGTTTCCTCCTTGAGCATTTCTGTTCTTTTGTCCCAGTCTGAGTGTTTTACTCACATCTGTTGACCTTTTCCAGATGTTTCCTCTGATGCAAGGTGGCATCACTGACCCTTCATACCCTGAGCTCCTCACAATATTTAGGAAAAGCCACCACACTTGCCCCATAGCCCTTTGTCTTTTCATTAGAGCTCCCTCTTTGAAGACCAAATTACCAGACAAGCTTTATTTCAGGAATTTTGGGTGTATTTGGCAAGAGCCTGTCTAAAGCTCAACCCAAAGGCCCCAGTCTCACTGTTCTGCCCCCCCAGCTGGGGGTCCCATGGAGACCTTCCACCTTCTCTCAGGGTACCAGCCCCTGCAGCAGGGACAACTTTCCACCCAGGTTATTGAGAACAGAGGAAGAAGAATAAAGAGCTCCTACTTCTAAATGCTGATGTCTCCCTAAAATCTTAGGGATTGAAGTCTGGAAGCCAGCAGAGCTGCCAGTGAGGGTTAGGAGGGAAGAAGAGGGGTCAGCAGTTGGTTGAACACTTCTGTCCTGTGGCTCTCGACAAGGGCTGGGTCCTGCTTGCACAGAAGGCAACTGGAAGGTTTCCTTGCCTTGGAAAAATCTGCCCTGAGAGCACAAATGAGCCTCTGGAAACACAGGAGCAGAGAGCTCAGAGCCCTTGGTCCCACGTGCACACCCGTGGTGGGGAGGACAGAGTGGTGCTGTGCTCTGCCTTGCTCCTTCCAAGGAAACACTTCTCCAGACCCACGGGAGCTGCTTCCCTGTGAGCTCCTGGGGCCACTCTGGTGGGTCTGTCATCCTGGGAGAGCTCTACCCAAGTCCTCCTCCTCTCCTCCACTGCCCCTGAGGAGATCCCTGGGTGAAATGCAGACACGTACCATGGGTGTCTGGCAGGGGAGCAGCACAGGGAGGAGATCTGCTGCCTGCAAAGCTGAAGGGAACAACTCTTCACAGCTGGTGCCTTCCCAGACCTGGCCAGGAGAAGGAATCCAGAGAGATCAAAGCAGCCACAGATCACAAGATAACCAGCCAGGAGAGCTGTAAAGGAAATCCATTAAACAAATAAAACAAAAGCTTCCCCTCACAAAGATAAAGTGACTGAAGCTGATGAATTGCTTCTATCTAGCAAAAAAAAAAGATAAATACTATATACATGAGTTGAAAAAAAAAGCCTAAGAAGAATTTCTAAAAAAGTCATCTTGGAACTAAAGTGGAGACTCGAAGGTCAGAGATGGAACAGTTTGTGCCTCCACCCCAGGAGAAGCTGCTGAGCCTGTACCCTGTATTCTTTATTCTATTGTTCTAGGTGGAAAATAGGAGGAAAAGGTCTAAATTCCTCTTTGTCTAAGTAATTTTCAGCACAGTGACCATGTGATGCTTATTTTATAGCTCATTTTGGGATGCATTAGAGATAAGAACACTACCCCCTTGCACAGGGGGTTTTGATACAGGACTCTGAGTACACTTTATTTTCTACCAGTTACCACCCACATACAGGTCTGGCCAACAGGTGCCTTAAAGCAGGCCCATAAAAGACTTTGTAATTAGCTACAAGCAGGTCTTCTTTCTAAAAAGCAAACTTCGATGTGACAGAAGACATCAGGTCAAATGTTACAGAGGTTCTCTCAAGTTCTTTCCATTCAACCAGTAAACAAACAAGCAGTAACTGCAGCAGGAGCTCTGGAGGCAGTCAGGCTGCTGAGCTGGGGGAGATCCCCCAGGGCACAGCTCCGAGCAGCTCGTGGAGTTCTGAATCAGCTCCAGCCTCCTCTGCAGGAGCAGGGAGAATCTTCTCTTCTCTTCCATCTCTTCAGGGGGCTTCTTCTCCAGAGCTCCTGCATTCCAAGCACAGGAACCACACAGGAGCTGGAAAAAAATACCCAACAAAACAACAACAACAACCACCCAACTACACACACAAAAAAACCCCAACAAACAAAACAACAAAACACAAAAGAAACCAGGAAAACTGTTTTCCCACTTCCTGACAGAATAAAACCCTACAAAGGAGCCTCTCAGCAATTAGCTGCAATGTCTTCAACCGATTCAATAGGCACCAACTCTGTTCACAAACTCTGGCTTTTATTTCTCTTATTTAGTACAGAAAAAGGTTTTAAAATTAAATACATATTTTGTCAGGAACTTTTCTGATGCATTCAACATATTTGAAGTAGTTTTGCTAAAGTTTTCAGATGCTGCCAATCTGCTTTTTAAAGGCATTTTCATTGCCACCCAAAAGCTGTCTGAGAAATCATGAGTAAAACATTAATTAATCCAATAAATAAGCAATCATCTCCCTCCTCATTTTCTAGCACAATAAAAAGTGGATAAAAGGAACAGGAATGCTGCTACGTTTGTTCCAGAGGCTCAGAACTGAGGATGCACTGGACCCTTCTAAATAGCAAAACCCAGCCTCAGTCCCAGAGCAAGCAAACATCACCTTGGTTTCATCACTTCAGAGACTTCATGTGTGGAAAGGGACTAATTATAGTTATCACTTATAAGCATTACAAATAAACAGCATGAATATTAAAGGTATGCTATAAAATATTAAAGATACTATAAAAATATACAAAGGATTTGTTTTGTTAACAAAAAAAAACCAAAAGCCAAGTGGTGAGTGTGTGAGGCTGTAGAGACATCATGGATCACAGAGTCCCAGGCTGGTTGGGGTTGGAAGGCACCTTCAGAGCTCATCTAGTCCAACCCCCTGCATGGAGCAGGGACCAGGTTGCTCAGAGCCTCCTCCAGCCTCACCCTGAGAGCCTGTGAAGGCTCAAGGACCACCCCAGGCAGCCCAGGGGTAAATCCTGCTTCTCCAAGCCAAGGGGTGATGATGGCAGAACCACAGGGACACAACCCTGCTGCTGGGAAGCCAGGACAAGGCTGCTGGGGCAGCCCAGGGGCCACTCCCCCTCTCCAGGGGTTTCCCTGATTACAGCCTCTCTAGCACAGCATCCTTTCCATTCCCCAAACTGGTTATTGCTGTGGTCCTCAAGGAATCACTCCCACCACAGAAACAGGTACTGAGGCCCTTGTTCTCACCACCATGAGGGTAATTTGTCAGTGTTTCCACCACATTACCCTGCTTAACACAATTATAACTTCAAAGCCAACCACACTTCAGATTCTGGAGAGGTTGTTTTTATTTGCAATGAAAAACCTCAGGTTTCAGCCACACGGGGCAAAAGTACTGGGAGGAAGATGAACCACAAGGAATCACCTCAAATCCAGGGCTTTAAATCCTGTCAGGGCTCACAGAGGCAGGAGGCAAGATGACAAGGCAGATAATTTCCCCCAAGTATGTATTCAAAGTGTCTGGGCTTGGCTTTGTGATTGTGCCCAGCAAAAGAAAATGCCAATGGGATAATAATGACAGAGATGTGCAGTGGTGGCCAGGGGACAAGCTCAGAGTGTTTCCAGCCTCCTCTGCACGTGCAGGAGAGCACTGGTGTCTGCACAGCATGGAGCAGCTCAGCATCCAAAGGAGAAACATTTAACACACAAAGTCTCTCAATTAGGTGATTAAATGATCGAGTTACAACTTTTTTTGGTTACAATGTTCCCTCTCTCGGCTTTTCAGGGCAATTTCCTCCAGCCCAGTAAGTTTCCAGGTTTGTTTCCTTTGCTTTCCTTAAATATTTATGCTACTATGTTTCCTTTGCTTAGCTTAAATATTTAAGCAATAGGCTTTACCGGTGTAAATATTTGTTTTAGTTAAAATCCACTTAGCTGAAAGATAAACAAGAGGATAAGAAAGCAGAAATTACATGGAACTGTGAAGGAAGAACAGCAATTACCCCACCGAGGTGGTAACCTCTTAAAAATGATGCCATTTGCTCACGCCCTGCCTTTGAGGAGCTGTGTACTGACATGTGTTCATTGTTCTAAAGCATTCCCCTGATTTCTATTTATTTTTTCCTATTCTTACAGCCATACACCACATTAACCCTTTCCATTCCTCAGCTCCATGACGAAGGCAGCAGTTCCCACCACACTGCTACACCCCAGAGCACCTACTGCAGGCTGGAGTGGAAAGCAAGTTTATCCTCCCAGCCCAACAAGAGGCCCCAAATGGATTCAAGTTTATCACATTAATTCTGCAAAGATCCTTTCCTTGTCCTCTAGCAAGGGAAAATGCCATGCAGATAATTTCCTCTGTCCCCTCTCTGGAATCCTGGTGGCTGATGACAGGCTGGTTGGTGTGTGCCCCAGCAGTGTGTCAGCTGCAGTCTGGTTCCAAGCCCCTTTTTCCCAGTAAAGCAGCAGAGTTGAGGCTGACAGGCTGGTGCTTGCTCTGCTCAGACTGTCCCCTGTATATTTAAATGAAGAAGTAACTTTTCACCCTGACACCTGCCATGGAGTTTGGGCACTGTGGTTATTTCCCTCCCAGCAGCAGCTGTCACACACACTCTGTGCAGTTTTGGGGGCTCTGTTACCCCTGCAGTGTAATAGCAAAAACCAATAAAAATATACCACAATTTTTTTCATGGAGCTCAAGATGAATTAGCATGGAAATGAGATGTATCTGCAATACCTCATGCAGAAATGGTTAAAATGATTGCCACACAATGAACAATGGAGCCTCCTGCCCTCCCTGGGCTGTGGTTTTCTCAGCAGAAATGGTTAAAATGATTGCTACACAAACAAACAATGGAGCCTCCTGCCCTCCCTGGGCTGGGACAGGGTTTTTGTAAGGACACTGATTTCACAGGACTAAAACCAGTGACTTCTCAGGATAAAGCACTGATTAATCTTAACAGTGCTGAGAAAACCTATGAATAAGGGTTTTAGTAATACACATTTCCTACAGTACCTTCTGGTGCAGGACTTCCATGAACAAGCAGGTGAGACACCAGCCCCACGTGCATCCTCCTCCTGTTCCACTGGGCACTGCTGTGACTCCAGGAGCATCTTCCCACTCAGGAATTTTCCTGTCATTTCAACAGCAGGTTCATGTATTAAGAGACTCTCAGGTGTCCATTTGACTTTTTCACTTCAGTGGGGATGGATGAGTCTGTGGGACCTCCAAAAATCAGGGCCATGACAGGTCACCTCATACAGAACATCTCTGGAGGAAAGGCCAGTACGGGAGGAAAGGCCAGTAGGGTCTCCCTAAAATGCAGTTAATACAAAACCTTCTGGTTTCAGACAAGAGCACTGATAAATGACTTCTGGGCCTCCAGCCTCAAATACAAATTAGCAGGTGGGCTGTTAAAATTTTTTCCCTTTTGCCATGAAAATGGATTTTTCACTTTAAAGATAAGACATTGCCCGATCGAGCCAAATATTGACAGAGGAGATAAAAAGGGCTGTTATGATAATAGGGATAATGAAGTGCTGCTTATAAAGCCAGAGCTGGGAATAGAAAAATGTGGAATATTGATCCTCTCACATGAACAGAAAATGAGCTTGCTTAGCCTGCTCTGTCTTTATACCTGCAGTAGAAGTCGCTGCCTTGGCAAACAAAAATCTCAAGTTTTGTCCCTTGCTGATTCCTCACAACCCCAATGTGGTCAGTCCTGCACAGCAAACCTGTGGGAAAATGCCTCAAAACTCCCAAATGACCTCGTACACGTTTTGTGGGGAAATTCTGCCCTCCAGTAGAGTAGCACGAGCCTGGAGTGACTCCACGAGCCCCTGCTCTAAGTGAAAACAGCATCTGACAGCTCAGGAAAAAAAAAGATTAGTGTATCAAGGTTCCTACCTCCCCTGTTGAAAACTAGAGGTAGGAAACAAGGGGAAAAAAACAAAACCAAACCCAACCAACATGTTAAATGAGAATATATCCACTACTTGAACACCTTTAAAACACCCACTAAATTAATAACTTATATATATATAAATAAAAATAAAATTTA